>NC_090650.1:234914307-235101000 GCF_040937935.1 Hyperolius riggenbachi
TCTGTACAGCTTAATCACCTGCTCCTCAGGTGACCAGTAGCTGCAGTACAGTCTTAATCACCTGCTCCTCAGGTGACCAGTAGCTGCAGTACAGTCTTAATCACCTGCTCCTCAGGTGACCAGTAGCTGCAGTGCAGTCTTAATTACCTGCTCCTCAGGTGATTAGGAGTTGCAGTACAGTCTTGATCTCCTGCCCCTTAGGTGATCACCTGCTGCAGTACAGTCTGAATCACCCGCTCCACGAGTGATCAGTATATGTTGTTTTACTGTGCACCACCCACTCCTCGGGTGAACTGATTACTAGTTCATCTGCATCTCCAGCTTGCTGGAGTGCTGATCCCTGTGTTCTATAGAGATATCTCCCTCTACCAGCTTCTCTGGGGGAGTTGGTATCTCTATCTGTATTACTGTTGCACCAAACACCTATCTTTACATCTAGTTGTCCTGTGTCTCGCTATACTCGCATTATTGGTGATTCTGCGGATCACCACATAATCAGGTATAGTATCTGTATTATTGGTGATACTGCAGATCACCAATAATCAGAAAATCTGTTCTTGCTGACACCAATCGTTACAGCTAGCCCTGGAAATAATCATTTTTGTCCCTGTGACATGATGAATACAAACAGTAACCATATAAGTTGATTGAAGCAGCAAGATCATGCTGGATTCAAGAAGAATGCTCAACTAATGTCTCTAGCAGACATATGGTCATGCACTGTAATACCTGGACACATTTTTATTTATTACTTTAATAGTATATCACACCTTATTTTATTTTATCATTTGAACAATAATATACCGTAGTTCTAAGAGTTCTGTGTTTCAGTTCAGATGGAGATGCAGCACTGTGTACAGCAGACTGTACATTAAATATGATAATAAGAAAATGCTAATTTAACCTGTTTCTTAATATAATGTATTTTCTATTTTTCTGGAATGTGAAACCTAAGTGAAGATAAAGTGTTTGATAAGCTAGTATATAATCTCTCTGATCATGCAATATACCACTACAACAGAATGTCTAAAATTAACTGTTCCATTTTGCGTAACATACAGTACATTCATATAGAAAGGGAACATTTTTTTAACACTTTACTTCAACAAGTGTGCAATTCGTCTCTGTAAATTAATCAAAGCTAATTACTTATTAATTTGTATCTAATAAAATAGTATGAGCTCTAATATGTGAAAACATTAATAGTCATTTGCATCCATTTACCAAAGAATTACATTTATACCTTTTGGTAGTTTGCTACTTGACTAGTTAAAAAATTTGAGAGGGCTGCTATTATGACTCACTGTTGTGACTTCTAGCAGACATGTAGTCCGTGATGCCATCATTTCTTGGGTTTGGCAAAATATAAATTATGAATTCTTAAAAAAAAAAAAAAAAAACTTTTTAAATGTTTCACACAGGGCAGGAATTTTACTTTTTTTTTATTTTACAGCCTTAGGTGTTGAGTACTTTTAAGCTGAATAACTTTAGGTTGCATGCAGGTATCATTATTAAGATCACCGACAGTTATTAGCCCTATAGAAACAGCTCCCTGTATAATTAAATAATTAACATCAAATAAAATAAATTTGTGCAAATATATTTTGTGAACATCATAAAAAATGAAAATGTAAATATGCAATTTTACTTGAATTAGTGGTATAACTCAAGGAAAGTGGGGAAAATAGCCTGCTAGGACCTCAGCATGTGCCTGAATTTTAACAAAGATTTACTTTTAAAGAGCTCTTTTTGTGTTAGTGTCAGTACCAAAATGGAAGTCATGTGCCTGCTTGGCCTACTTCCTCTTGGTCATTAGAAGAGCATTCACTTCATGGTGCTCTGGTTTGCAAGCCACATAATACATTTCCGAAGCTTTCAGCAAAACTGCCTCATCTTAGTCAAAGTTTCACAAATATGTAGGCAAACATGCACCTGGCTCCCCACAAAAATACAAGCATTCTATACTGCAAATTGAAAACTGTATTTATATTTTGGGAACAAACTCAGGCATAGTGGCTGAACTACACGTCAGCTAGCAATAGCAACCAGCCACCCTGAGGCCCGCACTTTCAGCTATGAAGACTTATCTAGTTAAAGTTGTAGTACTTACTGGGGTACTTTATCATGCATATTGTTGTTGCTTTTGCTATTAGGGCCAGGGCCAATTATGGGCTCATTTCCATATGCACACTTTCAGCGCACTTATGGAAACGTGATCGCAGCATAGACGGCACTCTCTGATGTTTCTATACATGCACTGAGATTCACTACTGAAGCACAGCACATGGTTGCATCCATTTTGGGGCAATTGTGCTATAATGAATGGGATTGCAGGCGCTACCCCTGGGGGAGTCCTGTGCAATGCAGAGCCATGCTAATGCACGGCTCCTGCGCTGCACTAATGGAAATGAGCCGCAGTTGTGTCCACTTCTGTCCACTTTTCAGCATCTGTATCATTGATGTGTAACTGAAAATCGGACACAATTGCACCAGTGGGCTCTGGCCTTCAGTGTGGTTAATGCTGCCATTACATTATATATGGCTACAGTTTGCATTGGCAACATCATGATACTTATATGTAGTGCAGGCAGAGTTACAAGATGGTGTCCAAAGTCATTACACTATCTGCACTAATGTGATGCTTCCCCCGCCTGTCTACAGTCTGCCCCACCCATAATACACAATGCACAGCGGGAGTGTGCACGCGGGGGGGGGGGGTCTAGGTTATGCATTACAAAGTTGCAGCTGTCTTTAGCTTATAGTGTTCTTTTGTATTTGTTCACCTGTGGAGACTATGATAAGCTACTCAAAGCGGAATATAACCCAGCATTTCATCTTTGCTCTAAAACATTATTTACAGCATATTATATGCAACCAGCCTTTTTTTTTTACTAGACCAGCATTCAAAGGGTTACACACAGAGCTTGAAAGTTCAGTTCAGTGAAATCTGGACGCATCCGAAGTTGTAGATTATGTTATCTTGTGTTTACTTAAATTTATCAAGTGAGGAATGTGACACATTCTCTGACTGTGGAGAAGCAGCTCCACACAGACAGAGAGTCAAAGCATGTCTGCCTTCAATACATTATGAATAAAACCAGTTATTAATAAAATGCAAAGTCAGCTCACAAAGCAAAAAACTGTACTTTTGGGAACCTATAATTTCTAAATGAATAATAATAATACTTATGCACAAACGCAAATATGATAACCGTATGGCATATAAAAAGTAGGAAAACATTT
Source organism: Hyperolius riggenbachi (assembly GCF_040937935.1). Taxonomy (NCBI): domain Eukaryota; kingdom Metazoa; phylum Chordata; class Amphibia; order Anura; family Hyperoliidae; genus Hyperolius; species Hyperolius riggenbachi. Next base: position 234,917,551 of record NC_090650.1, read on the forward strand.
TTTTATTGAATATTATGTCAGGGTTTTAAACCACTTTAATAAACTGGGGCTAGACTGGACCTAGGAAAATATAGAACCCAATGGGCTCAATCCAATTATTTTTTTCTCCTAAGTGTTCTCCTAGGAGATAATTTTTCATCTTATTTAAATAACTTTTCAAATAACTTTGTATCACTCTGCAATTGAAAAAGCACCAAAAAATATGAAAAACTGTTCCATCAATATTTTTCAGAGTATTCTCTTGCCTGCTGGTGGCTTAACAGCCATGTTATTGATATGGTGTGAAAGTATCACCAAGGAGAAAACTTGGAGTTGGATGAGGCCCATAATGTGTAACTCCACAAACAGTGCAGTGGTTTAAAGAGGTGTAATGATGGGTATGGAAAGAGGGTGACACAGAGCCTGCAAAGATGTAAGTTGGAAAGTAATTTCAACAAAGTATATATATATATATATATATATATATATTTGTGGTGTAATTTTACCAACCATGTCATAAATGTCCCAATGTAATCTGTTTCTGATGACAATGAATACTATTATTTTCCGTAACTGGAGTGAAGTAGGCCTTTCTCTCCATCTACGTGAGCCACCAGCATGTCCAGCCAGCCACCATCTTGGAAAACCAGCAGCCAGTCCAGTAAGCCTCCACTTTGTTGTGTTTATTAACACAGTAGCTCTGTGTGCCATAAAAAGTACATTTTGTCCACTTTATTGGCCCTCACTTAAAGGAAATCTTAAGGGAGCTAAAGAGGATGAGATTTACTTACCAAGGGCTTCTTCCAGGCCCCTAAAGTCTATCAGGTCCCTTGTTGTTCTCTCAGTCTTCACCATTTTGCCGCTCTGACCCCAACTAAAGTCTAAGGCTGGCTCAGTCATGGGCTACTGTGCATGTATGGCCTTAGCCGCTCGGCTCCTCAATCTTGCTCCCACAAGTGGCAAGTGTTATGAACTGAGCATGCAAAGAACATGGCCAACCATGGAAGCGTGATCGAGAGGACACAAGGAAACTGAAGGACTACAGGTGGCTGTAAGAAATACTAGGTAATTAAATCTCAACTTTTTTCCCACTTAAGGTTTCCTTTAAAGAAACACAACCACATAACATTTCTTTGTCCCTTAAATGGCTAACGTAATAATTTATATGTAATAATAGGTCAGTTTCAGTTACCCATATCCCAGGACCAACATGTAAAACTTTTAGTCAAAGTGGCACAATTGTAAACAAAGCAAAATTTGAATATTTTATCCCCTAATGCTTTTAAAATCTACATATTGCAAATAATAATAAAAAAAAACATGTAAAAAGTGTATTATCTCTTATGCGTCCATACACCAATTTTATCCCTACCTTGAACAACAGTAGGACTGAGTATATTACACAGTGATATATCAGGCAGTGACAGACTGTCTTTGCATGTGCAGTGTGCACAGCCCCCCCCCCCAACAAACATTCACTATACTACAGTCCCTACGGACTCACCCTGTGAATCCAATAAAGCTCTCCCTGCAGCTCTCTCTCACTACAGCCAGAGTAAAAGCGAGAAGCAGAATAAGAAATCTTCCCACTCACCCCATCATAAAGCATACATATTAGTATGCACCGAGGAGTATTAATATGCACTGAATGATGGAGTAGAGAAGTGGTCGGCCTGACAGCCGTTTCACGGGTTCCCCCGCTTCTTCAGAGGCACTCTTTTTGTGCCTCTGAAGAAGTGGGGGAACCCGTGAAATGGCTGTCAGGCCGACCACTTCTCTACTCCTACTGTTTTGCATGTACCTGCTGGAATAAAAGAATATTGATTTAATGCAGCCTGTGCCGGATCTGCTGTTGTTCTACTTTGGGGAAATCGATGTATCTATGAAGTGCGAGCACGGTTGAATGGTAATCAGATTCCAGCTGCTGTTCCCAGTCTATTGAGTGCCAGTCTCATCTCTTTTGCCTCTTTATATTTGGCACTGAATGATGGGTAAGTACACAATAGGCAGAATCGCATAGGCGTGTTCCATAGCACATAGTGAAAAAATTCATATGCAATTCTGCCTAGTGTGTTTCTACCCGCACCCTGCTGCCACTCAAGTCCCTGGGGTGTTAAATACTATTTCCTCTCTGAGTCATCAAAACTCAGAGGGATATGTAATTCGGGGTCCAACGATCGTCGAAACTCCAAATTACCCTTACACTCCTCACGCACTATTGTATGGCTGCTATAGCGGCGCCTAGTCTCAGCACTGACCCCTGTGCACCGAAACAACCTGCTTCATTAATAAAGGGATAAGGATGTTGTAATTCCTATTGGTTGCAAGGGCAAGGCTCTGTATCAGCGCTGCCCAAACTATGGTCCACAACCGCTGTAAATAGTCGGCCGACCAATAGACTGCTGGATTCCTCTTCTCCCCTCCTCTCTCCGTGCAGAGTTGCAAGTGGGCGATAAGAGTGAGTTAAAACTCACCTGATCGCTGATTCCAGCATTGCATCTCCATTCCATGGCCACAGGGTGGCACGTGACACACCATCAGTACTTGTCGTGTATTACACACTGGCTGCCAGCATGTAATACACTGGCATGTCCTGATGGCATTTCATGTGGCGCCCTGTGGTTATGGAAATTCAATGCTGGAATCGGCAATCAGGTGAGTTTTAACCAACTCTTATAGCCCGCTCGCAACTCTGCAAGGAGGGAGGAGGGAAAGTATTTTAGGAATGCGACCTGTGGTCCACAGCATGTGGCCCTGGCCATCTAACATTTCCCCAGGTCTTCTCTATATGGTCTGATTCCTTTGTAAGGATGAATTGGGTCTGGCATAGGTGTGTGTGTGTGTGTGTGTGTGCGTGCGTGCGTGCGTGCGTGCGTGCGTGCGTGCGTGCGTGTGTGTGTGTGTGTGTGTGGGTTCAGTTAGGGTTGGAAATCTGTTGGGGTGTTGGTTTGGATTTGGCAGTGATTGAGGGAGGGTTCAAATAAAAAAAATGGGGTTCAGATTAAGTGATAGTAAAATTACTGATATTTTACTATATTGTAGTTGCCTGACCTAATAGGTACCAGTGCTGCATTTCTGCATCAAGTCTCTTCACTACACTGAAGTTAAGTGACACACTTGTGTCACATACCTGCCATCCAGTGAAGACAGAAGAGCACAATATGTGCATTCACCTTTCCACATGCTCCTCTGATGCAGCCCCACTGTGCCGTTCTCTCCACTGGCTACCCATTACCCAGAGGATCCAGTTCAAACTCCTGACTCCAACATACAAAGCCCTTCATGAGTTGTCCCCTCCATACATCTCCTCACTAATCTCTAGATATTGTTCCTCCCACAACCTTTGCTCCTCCCAAGAAATGATCCTGGCCTCAAAGCTGATCACCTCCTCTCATACTTGCATCCAGGACTTTACACAAGCATCAGCAGGGGCGCCTCTAGCCATTTTGTCACTCCAGGCGAGAAAACCTGTGGCGCCTCCCCCTCCCCCACACACACTGATAAAACACAGATAACCTGTCTCCCACACATCAAACGCAGTTACCATGTCCCCCGCACACCAAACACAGTTACCATGCCCCCCGCACACCAAACGCAGTTACCATGTCCCCGCACACCAAACGCAGATACCATGTCCCCCGCACACCAAACGCAGTTACCATGGCCCCCTCACACCAAACGCAGATACCATGTCCCCCCCCACACCAAACGCAGATACCATGTCCCCCGCACACCAAACGCAGTTACCATGTCCCCCGCACACCAAACGCAGTTACCATGTCCCCCGCACACCAAACGCAGTTACCATGTCCCCTGCACACCAAACGCAGTTACCATGGCCCCCACACATCAAACACAGACACCATGTCCCCTGCACATCAAACGCAGTTACCATGTCCCTCGCACACCAAACGCATATACCATGTCCCCCGCACACCAAACGCAGTTACTATGTCCCCCGCACACCAAACGCAGATACCATGTCCCCCGCACACCAAACGCAGTTACCAACTTCCATTCGTATCCACAAACTGTTATTTCTGTAGGAAAATGTTACACAGTGCAGGCAGGTGGGGTGGGTGTGGGGAGAGAGACAGGGCTTTGAAACTTGGTGCCTGGATCGTTTCTTCTAAGCCATGTGTCTGGGATCCCTGAAAGTACAGCCTGCATTCTAAGCCAGGAGGACATCACAGTAAAAGTGAGATAACATTTCCTGCTTGTTTACTGCCTTCACCCCCGCTGCCTCTAATGAGTATATAAGTGCTGATTTTACATCACACAGAGACAGAACTGTCTGACAGCAGCTCCATCAGTGCACAAATCACAACCATAACACAGTGCATTGTGTACTAACATTATACCAGCTGTCTCTGCTCACACACCTGTGACTCTCTGCCTGCTCGTTCTCCTCACGTCTCCCCTGCTGCATTTCAGCCCCTGGTCACCTCTCCCACCCATGTCAGGCTTAGGGCAGGGATACAGGTCAGAGGCATGCTGGCTAATGTAGCCAGACTGGAACCCCGAACATCCGGCTGGCGGGGGACGGAGTTTGAGGCCACACACAGGCAGTTCAGACACTGCTCTGCACCTGTGGCTGCCAGGGAAGCCAGAAAGGGGTGGCCTTAGAGGAGGGGCATAGCCTGTTTGCTCTGTCTCTATTGGTCAGCGGGTGAAGAAGGGGCAAGTGAAGGTTGTGAAATAGCTGGGAGCCGGAGCGGCCGAGTCCTGCAGCGTGAGCTTGCACAAGCCTGCAAAATGGGTTGATTCATAAATGTGAAGGTGGCCAGCGCCTAGTGATAGACATGCCGCCCCAAGCAGCTGCCTGTAGTGCCTGTGCCTCCAGGCGCCCCTGAGCATCATCTCTCATCTGGAACTCTCTTCCACAGCCTGTACGTCATGCTCCAAACCTGGACATCTTCAAACGCACTCTTAAAACACTCCTTTTCAGACAAGTTTATAACATTTTATAGCCTATTTAACTTATCTGTTCACAATGCGATCAGAGGCAAAGGGTCACTGCCTCATCCATCCTTCACCCCCTTACCTAGTGTGTCCCCACTACCCTTTAGATTGTAAGCTCGCAAGGGCAGGGTCCTCCTCCTAATGTTTACTGTTTTTGTTGCAATATTTGTGCTGCTTGAGACTCTGCTGTACATTTTTCGGTTGTATCTATGTTCCCCTTGTCGTCTTATTGTGCTTTGTAAAGCGCTGATGAATATATTCGCGCTATATAGATTTAAAAAAAAATTTATAATAATAATAATGGGGCCACAATTCTGAAGGCACAAAAGATGGGGGTACTAAACTAGAGAGACTCAGAAACGATTGTGTTCTACAATGCATGTCTACATCACTGACACAGCCAGCCATTTTGACATTTTCAATGTGACCTGGGGTCATGCAAAGGTTGGAGTGAATCTGGCTTGTTTTGAAAAAAAATAGTAAACATGAGGTCTTCTAAAAAAATTTAAGAGTTCCACATGGCATTTAAATGTTCTAACACTAACATGGTAATGTCATAAAACCAAGAGGTGAGTATGTTGCAAGCTAGAGGCCAAAACTGACACATTAGAAGAATGCCCTTTTTCCATTTCTAGGTGAAGGTCAGTCTGCAGTGTACTGATAAGGAGTTCTAAGGACCCCTCTATTATTCATGAATTATAACATTTTGAAATTCTCTTCATCAGATATTAATTTGAACAGGAAGATTATTCACTTGACCTGGAGTCCATGATTACCTCTGGTACGTCATTCTAACTTATCAGAATTTCTACATCACCTCCATTATGGGATTTCTGGATCAGTCCTACTTTGTAATGTTCTGTGAAGAAAAAACATTTTACACACAGATACTATGATCGTAACCTGTGCACATTAACTTGGCAGAAGGGAGCACCGAAATACCAATATAACGTGCTTTGTTTTTTTTCCCCAAGAAGTACTGTAATTTTTGTAAACTGCTGTGGGTTCATTTATTGCTATCTTAGATAACAATTCTTACTGCAACTCTTCTGTAAGGAAATACTAATATCATGAAGGAAAGCAGGCAGGCAGGCAAAGAAAAGAGAAACAAAAAAAAAGAATATAGATGCTTAGGAAAAAACAAAAAAAGCATAGAATATTGATAATAAAACACACACACACACACACACACACACACACACACACACACACACACACGTACACACACACACACACACACGTACACACACACACGTACACGTACACACACACACACACACACACGTACACACACGTACACACACACACACACACACACACACACACACACACACACACACACACACACACACACACACACACACACACACGTTTGTGTGTGAATATATAACATGTAAATAACATAATTCACTGGAAAAATGTATATTATTCTCCAATGCAATGATGACCAATTGGCATTTGACTTTGTAGAAATGGATGCATATTATACTTCTAGCTGTGTAACCGCTTTTTTTTTTTTTACTTTCAGCAACTTGGTCTCTCTACATAATTACTGTTGTAATAAACTTGCATATGACAGTCCAGAAATCAATGTTAGAATAAAATAAAAATCCCTAAATTAATTTCATAAAAAAACCTAATCATGAAGTCTTCCCTTTAGCCCCTGATTAAAATCTGTATATGTCTATGTTTGATTAATGTAATACACTCATATGGGGGCCATATGAGGTGGGGGCCACCTCCATATAATGCACACACACACACACACGCACGCACACACGCACGCACACACACACACACACACACACACTCTTAAGTGACTTATAACTTTTTTGTGTGTGTTGAAATATGTAAGGATCTTGATTTAATGTCATGTGATATCCTATATAAAAACAATGCATGTGAACATTATACAATTGACATTATGTGCGGCACTTTCTTCTTGTTAACATCTTTCAACTCTTGTATTTCCTGACCAAACAGCTAAACAAACCATCTACTCCCATGTCTCTCCCTTATCTGTCTGTGGTTTCCTAAGCACATTCCATAAACGACCCAGTGCATGAACAAACATAATAGTCTATGCTGCTGCCCCTGCACTACATCTGTATCAGTCACTGATTGACAAGGTAAGAGGTGGATACAAGAAGTTTGTCCAATATTTAGACATTTTTAGCAGCGGTGTTAAAGCTTAACTCCACAGGCACATCTCATCTTCTCAGAAATCACATAACGATGCCTTAGCATGTTTCATAAAATAAAAAGCCAAAAGAAAACCTCACTCTTGATACATTTTCCAAATACAGCACACAAGCTTATATCGAATTACTTCCAATCTTCCAGCAGGACAGAATAGCTATGCAAATGAAGCAAGTCTAGCAGTCTTGGATCTCTGATCTGCATGACATATATCTGTTTACACTGTACGGCTGACAATATAGCACTCTTTGCAAATAGATGAATACATACAGACAAAACACAGTAGGTGTAGCAGCTGCTAATATCCTAGGAAGAACCATCGTTCACTGTGAAAGCAAATGCACATTTTGATGATTCTATTCAGAAAATCTGCAGCTCGTGGAGAGATCAGTTACAAATGACCCTGGCTGCACAGACTGCAACAGGGCTGCTCTCTTCCTCTGCTTCTCTCTGCAGTCTTAAGGCTCTATACTTAAATAATTAAGTTGCATTTTATTTGCAGCTTACCTTGGCTGACTTGCCCTAACTGGTGTCAACGAACTTATTTTTGGGTGCAGAAAACAGGGAGTTTGTGAGTGCTCTCAGCCCAGCTGCCTTCATGTCCTCAGAGAGGAAGGCGACTCCAGCACGATGCAACTCCAAAACCCTCAGCTTCTCTGCTGAGCTGCTGCAGCTCACTGGGGCTGCTCCGATTGGTTACTGATCACTGCCCTGCCTCCCTTTCCTCCTCCTCCCTTCTGCTTTCTTAGCAGTCTTTCTTCTTCTTTGCTTTTATTCCCTTTTATGCTTCTTCTCCTAAGACTATCTTTTTGCTCGAGCCTTGTGTAGATTTGGGATTTGCAGGCACGGTGCAGCTCTTGTGGCCACAGAGACAGAGAAAGAAATAACACTCCGATCCGTCTAGGAAAAAAAGAGCTGCCGTGTCGCTGTCCAGCATTTCAGGAGGATAGGCACACCTTTTATATCAGGTCCGGCACTTGGGAAATGACAGCAGCGCTGTCCAGCATTTCAGGAGGATAGGCACACCTTATAAACAGGTCCTGCGCTGGAGAAATGACAGCTGCGCTGTCCAGCATTTCAGGAGGATAGGCACACCTTACGAGAAATGCCAGAAGCGCTCAGTGATCATTGTGAGTGGGCTGAAAAAGGGGGATGTTTTACTGCCAGCTGAGCCGGAGGTGTTGGAGAGAGAGGGGATGCAAGGAGGTGGAGGCACATGTGTGACAAGATGCTAATATGTTGTTATATTCTTCCTGTTTATCACGGACTGCAAAGCATCCAGCTGCTGGCTCATCATCCATCAGTTTTCTGCTGTCCCATGCTGCAAGGAAGATCGGGGGCTGAGAAATGTCCTTTTTTTTACCCTTCGACCCTCAGCTGATGGACTGTTTTCAGCAAGTGCCTTACCTTGTAAATCGCTTTCCAATAAAAGGCATTATTAAAAAAAAAAAAAAAAAGACTAAAAGGGCTAACGTGATGATAAAGCTAATTAAGTGTCATGTTACAGGCAGCAGTCTTGTTTACACGCATTGAGCACCTACTGTGTAAAAGGCTTAGTCGTTAATGAGGTTTACTCTACATTATTTCATTTTGCTTTCCTTATGTTAATCATGAGAGCTCATGATGTCCAGCATACAGTTCACATTCTGTCTATTGTACTCTGCTTCCTTTATTAGATTTTCCTTTCTCAGCACTTCCTCTCCCTTCAGATAATTACTATATCTGCGATGACCATTTAGATTACAGGCTCCTCATATACATGTACAAACCTTTACTTGAATGGGACTTCAGGACATTGTACAGGATTTACAGTGGTGACAAGCTGATACACAGCTGAGATTAATAACAATGGTGGTATTTAATACCACTAACAGCATGTAGTACTCAGAATATAAATTATTATTATTTTATTATTATCAATATCTTTCTTTCAGCCATCTTGGTAACAAGACGAGCTAAGGTATTTCACAAACTAGTAATCCAAAGAAGTCTTAATGTCTGGTGTGTGTGTGCGCGTGTGTGTGCGTGCGTGCGTGTGTGTGTGCGTGCGTGCGTGCGTGCGTGCACTGGTGTGTGTGTGCGCAGGATGTTATATTAAGTAACTTCAGAAAAAAAGAAAAGGCAAAAGGAAATAAAAATATAACACCAACTAAAATGGGTCTTTTAGGACTGCACACAATAACCAAACATAACTGGTCTGAGAGATATGCAGAGTAGATCATTGAGCTATCATCATGTTATAATAAGAAACGTCCCAGTAATAGGCTACAAGGGAAGAAATAATCTTTCAGCACATCCTATGACCTGTTTTTTTTTTTTTAATGTAAAAGCTCATAGTAAAAGAAGATCACAAAATATAATTACTTACAGTACAAGACAAGAAAAGAACAGACAGACAGCTCTACTTCTCTCTTCAGGCAGATCTGTTCATTGCATGCATTTTTGATTGTACAATCCATGATGTGTAGTGAAAGATGAATCTGATCCAGTATTTCAGCAGCCATTTTTAACACATGGTGTTCTGTGCACATTGGTATATTCCTATTTAAAAGAAGAAATGAAAGTGAGCTGTGATTTAATTGCATTGAATTTCACCAAAACAAACAGCAAGGGCACCACCTCATTGAGTGCACTGACGTTATTTCTATCTGATGACTTGGAGAAGACTGACTCTTCTCAGTCAGAGCCTGATTGGTTCACAACAGCAGTCATCACTATTTGCTCTGTGTGTTATCTCTTTAGTATTATGTGTACAAATAATGATGTATAGTAACTGTATGATTCATCATTCTGTCCATAAAACAGTATACTAGGTAGTTCCAACTTGTGAAAGTAATCTCAGTTTACGTGACACTTTTTATAAACTTCATATATGGAGGCTGTAAAGTGGAGTGCTACGTTTTGGATACAATTGGATACAATGGTCTGTCTGAATCCTTGTTAGCTTTAATTATGGTAAGTGTAAATTTGGGTGCCAAAGGTGCAAGGGAAGTTTGGGGACCAATATAAGAGCCAACTAATTGTGGTTATAAAGAGAAATTTGGGCACTAAAAGCCCACAGTAAAATATCAGGTGCCTGGGTTGCCCGCTTTGCAAACTGTAGGGGGCCCTAGTGGTGCTCAAACTTTCCCTGTGCCCAATATTTGTAATTTTTTTGTGGCAAAAGTGGTGCATATATTGGTGAGTTTGCAGCGGGAGAGGAGGGAAGATGACCATTAAGGTTAGCTATTGGTGGGGGTCAGTTAGGGTTAGGCATTGCTAGTGGAGGAGCCAGGGTTAAACATAGGTGAAGGGGGAGGGGGGTCAGTTAGGGTTTGGTAAATGTATGGATATTTTATTATCAGAATTAGCACTGTCCAATACTAGAATATGGGGGGGGGGGGGGATTTTGATAATCTACTAGTTATTATCTCTGGTTCCCAAATTCCCCTAGTGCCATTTAGCATGTATGCTTCATTACTGCTTGCATTTTAATTGTACAAAATGTTATTCACTGTTATGTTTTACATAACTAGGGCCTAGATACAAATTAAAGAGGAACAGCTATTTCCCACAAACGTTTGAACTTTTCTTGTGGGAGGGGTTACTTGTGGGAGGGGTTTCACCACAATATCAGTCATACAGCGCCCCCTGAAGGTCTGTTTGTGAAAAGGAATAGATTTCTCATGTAAATGGGGTTATCAGCTACTGATTGGGATAAAATTAAATTTTTGGTCAGAGTTTCTCTTTAAGAAAAAAAAATTGTTGGAGCTTCTAACCTTACTTCAAAAAGAAAGTGTGTTCTTCACCATATGTCTTCCTGTTGGTGGGATTATATTATTTACTGTAGGAAATGGCATTGTGGAAAGTCAAAAAAAAAATATTTCCAGCAGGAATAGTCAGCAATAGAAATCTGACAAAAGAGTGTGCTTCTCTTCTCTATGCAAAAGTAGCTGCGATCTTTTGAAAAAAAACAAAAAACGTGTGCTAATTTTTACTATGCAGATTGCACCTGAAATAAGTAATGTAACTGGTTGCTATGGCCATAAAGCATTATTTCCCCATATGAGACCCAGGTTACAATTGTATCTCTTTTTCTCAAAAAGGGCTAGACTAGGCTAATTGAAGACAAGAGTCCACTTATGTTGACACTAGTATTATATGACTAGAGATGGCGGTAGCCGGTCAATGGAAGTCTGGTATGGCTGGCAGGGCCGGATTTGGACTTCCCAGTGCCCTAGGCCTGGTACCACCAACCCCCCCCCCACACACACACACACACTCACACACTCACACTCACAATCACAATCACATTCACACTTACACTCACACACTCAGGGTGCATACACACATCAGACCATAGTCTTTGGAAAAGGCAAGTTCACAGACCAATTTTTTTTTTGAATGTGTACAGCATCTTTGTGTTCAGCATCTTGCAAATATTTCTATCTGATGGGGAGTTCAGCTCAATAGAATAGACTGTGTAGGTATGGCTCTCATACTACATGGAAGGGGGTAAAATTGGTCTGTGATCTTTCATGTGATCTTTCATTTTCCAAAGACTGTGGTCTGATGTGTGTATGCACCTTCACTCAATATCATTCTGTCCAACACCCTGACTTAAAGGGAACCTAAACTGAGAAGGATATGGATTTTTCCTTTTAAAATAATACCAGTTGCCTGACTCTCTTGCTGATCCTGTGTCTCTAATACTTTTAGCCGCAGCCCCTCAACAAGCATGCAGATCAGGTGCTCTGACTGAAGTCAGACTGGATTAGCTGCATGCTTGTTTCAGGTCTGTGATTCAGCCACTACTCCAGCCAAAGAGAGCATTAGGACTGCCAGGCAACTGGTATTGTTTAAAAGGAAACATCCATATCCTTCTCAGTTAAGGTTCCCTTTAAGGGGCATACACCCATCAGACTATAGTCTTTGGAAAATGAAAGATCACAGACCAATCTTACCACCCTTCATGTAGTATGAGAGCCATACCTACACAGTCTATTCTATGGAGCTGAACTCCCCATCAAAAAAAATCTTTGCAAGATGCTGCACACACAGATGCTGTACAGACACAAAAGATCAGTATCTGCAAAAGATCTGTTCCTGCCAAAGATCCGTTCCTGCAAATTGCATTCATAGTCTATGAGATCTGCAGATCCTCATACACACCTTGTTTAACTGACATTCATCTGCAGATCAGACAATCATCTGCAGATCTGAAAATCAATCCTGGTGGATCTGATCTGCAGATGAATGTCTGTTAAACAAGGTGTGTATGAGGATCTGCAGATCTCATAGACTATGAATGCATTTTGTAGGAACAGATCTTTGGCAGGAACAGATCTTTTGCAGATACTGATCTTTTGTGTCTCATCAGCATCTTTTTTCAAGTTTTTAGGCCTTCCTGTAGTTTGTGTCTCCCTTTTTAACAGCTCACCCACTGGTGTTTTTTATTAGCTTTCCAGTGGTCCCATGTGGTGCCCCCACCCTCTACAGTGATTGCATTGTGACAACTGTCAGTCACTCACTGTGGTGTCACTAGTTACAATGTAGATGATACCTATAGCGCTGACTTTACTAGTCTGTATTATGACTGCACTATTACCACCTACAGAGTTTCTGACTGCACAATGAGGCTGACAGAAGACTTCCTGGTTCCTGCTTTAAAAAAAAAAAAGTGAGATGAAATGACCATGGACCTGACAGTTTACTGTCTGTGACTTCAACCTGCAAGCAAGCAGTATCTCCCTCTGTGCATTCAAACTTTCAGTAAAGAACAATCTGCACAGATCACCTGGCAGAACTAAATATGTCACCACCTGTGATAAATCTCAAAATGTAAATCAGGCAGATAAAAGTTGTTACAATGGGCAAACTCTGACTAAATTATCTATAAATAAATATTGTAAAAAAATAAGCAATTTTAGTAATTATGTTATTTTCACTACAGTTACTCTTTAACTACTTGAAGACCGATCCACGCCAATTGGTGTGGACGCGGTGGCAGCCCCAGGACCACCTAACGCCAATGGGCGGGCAGTCCTGGGGCGGAGTTTGCAGGGGATCGCGTGCTCCACCTTTAGTCTCCCAGCGGCAATCATCGCTAGGAGACTGTTAGAAGGCAAAACCGCTGTCTTTTAACAAGGTACAGTGCTGCGATCTAAGGCAGCACTGTACAGGGGACAGCTGTGTGACACGGCTGTCACCTCTGGATCCACAGGAGCGATCGGCTGTCATAGGCTGAAGCCTATGACAGCTGATCACAGGGATTGGCTGGCGGGGGGGAGGGAGAGTTTTTGAAATAAATAAATAAGGAAATGTATTTAAAAAACAAATAGAATATATATTTATAACAAAAAACAAAAACAAAAAAAAGACATCCTGGCAGGGATCAGACACCACCAACAGAAAGCTCTGATGATAGGGAGAAAAGGGGGGGATAACTAGTGTGCTGAGTTGTGCGGCCCTGCAGCTTGGCCTTATTGTTAGGCATCGTTAGGGGTTAGTGTTAGATAGAAGTAGGTAGGGGAAGGGAAATGTGAGAGTTGAGTCAAATAAGCAGGATCATCCACAAGGGAACCTAAGCAGGTGCTTGGGGGCTAGTGGGTGTTAAAGGGCCCAGCTATTACCTTCTCTTATAGCTCTCTTACACCTAAGTCCAACGGACCATAAGGTGGAGCAAAAGCTAACGTTTTGTCTAGGACCCCATTTCATCTTGATCCATCTCTGCGTCCGGCACATAAAACAACATTTCAGCTATACCACACACTAAAATTTCCAAGCACTGTTGACATGGATGCAATTGTGGGGATAATAAATGTTAAAGCGGAATATAACCCTGCATTTCAACTTTGCTCTAAAACATTATTTACAGCATATTATATGCAACCAGCATTTTTTTTTTTACTAGACCAGCATTGGAAGGGTTAAACACAGAGGTTTAAAGTTCCGAGGAGAGATATGCAGAAGTTCAGATAGATACATTTTAACTAAATAGAATGTAACAAGTTATAAATGTTACACACTCTTTGGCTGTTCTCCAGCTCCTCAGTCAGAGAGATGGGTCACATTCAACACTTAGATACATTTATGTAAACAAAATGTATCTATGTCAGTTTCGGATGCATCTGCAGAAATCTAAAGGAACTTTAAGGCTTCTTGCACACCAAGACGTTGCATTAGGTGGCACGTTAAGGTCGCATAACGTGCACCTAACACAACGTATGGTGCTGCAAGAGCCGACGGTAGAGTGAGCCGCGTTAGGCGGCTCGAGTCCTATAATGTCTCCCAGAGTGGCGCTGATTGGCCAGTGGGACCACGTGATGCTGAGCGAGACACTCCGCATCACGTTGTCCCACCGGCCAATCAGCACCCGCCAGTGCAGTGAATATTATGTAGCCATGTGCGCGGCTACTGTAGCTGGCTCTCCCCGCCTCCTCTCCGCCCCCCACTGCGCATGTGCAAACAGTCTAACGCGGCTATAGCCGCTCCAACGCCGTAGCATGCTGCACTTTGCACAGAACGTGCAGCGTTACATGTAACGCAACGTGGGCTGTGTGAACAGCCCACTTGTGTTACATTGCTGTGCGTTGGGGGTGCGTTACAGGCGCACTTACGTGCGCCTGTAACGTCTTGGTGTGTAAGCAGCCTTAAGCTGTGTGTAACCCTTCCAATGCTTGTCTAGTAAAAAAATAAAATGCTGGTCGCATACAATATACTGTACATAATGTTTTAGAGCAAAGTTGAAATGTAGGGTTATATTCCGCTTTAAGAGGATCCATTTAAAAATGTTGTGTATTTACTAATTAGTGTCTACACCTATACTACAGTCTATACCTTCCTGTAATAGTTTTAGAAACTGTTCAGATGCTTCTCTGGTAGTCTAGGAATTGACCACAAATTGGAAGAGCACAGTATATAACTCACCAGTGGTGCCACTTTTATGTGCTCCTGATAAACTATCATTAGAATAAAACACTTGACCCCTATTCAATTACCTTTTTCTCCCGAGTTTTTCCTAAGTAATATTCTCACACCTTGTCAATAAAAGGTTATGCCACCAGGATGCAAGAAAATACTAAAACTATCTGACATAGGACATAGGAGACCAGGGTTCAAATCTCCTCTCTTCCTGTTCAGCAAGCCAGTACCTATTCAGTAGGCAATAATCCCTAACACTGCAGAGTGTGCTCTTGCTGGCTGCAGCTCTCGACTCGAGCACTAAAAATCTGACAGTAGAGAAGTGCTACAGAAAAGTTAGAATTATTATTACTATTATTATTAACTTGTAATTTGCATTGCATTTTAGCCATTTTTACTTTAAACCCAAGCCACATCAGGAATCTGCTAATTAAGATTTATTGTTGCATATAGCAACCAAGTAAGAAATTGCAGTTAGAACTAACACAGTTGTTTTATTGTTACAATCAGAAAATAGCCTGTTTAGTTTTTGTTTGATTGTTTAAAGGTCATTATCATTTTATTATGATAGAGGTTTCTATGGCGACGCAAATCTATTTTTTAAAATATTGCGCATATGTTATGTACTTTTTTTTTGTTTGATTTCCTGTTTTACTTCCTCCAAATTATTATGCATTGGCAATACTTATTAAACGCAGCAAAGGGTGTTTATTAGGGTCCTATTCTTGCAATGGAATAGATATAGCTCTAAGCTATAACTCCACATAATTAAAGGGGATAGTTGTCTATAGTGACAGTGTCAATATATCTCTCTTCAAAATTGCCGTCAAGCACAATTTCTGCACAGAGCAGCAATTGCCGCTTACTTTTCTTGAGGAAAACAACATTGTTACAGCTCCCTTTACTTCAACATGCTGGGACTTGAAGTTCTTTAACAACTGCTGCACCTGTAGTTTAGATACAACACTGAGCCAAGGCATATCTGACAAAGACAATTATTATCATTATACCTTAGAGGTCAGAATCATGTTTTTCTTTTTTGTTCCTGTCATTTGATTACATCTGTGAATATGGATACAGAGATATTTTCTGATTAATGTGACTTATCTGTAGGGATGGTCAATGAGGTGCAAATAATGCAGGATTGGGAAGTCTGTATGCAAATGTATGCAGCTTTAAAATGCACCAATTGAATGCTACCAATGCGAAATTTGATTGGTCCATTGTCAAGCTGCATACATTTGCATACATATTTTGCATAATCCTGCATCACCTTGGGAATCATTTGCATCTCTTTTATATATTTTATTGAACCATTGACCATTGACCATCACCATCCCTATTTATCAGTAATTGGGCCATATGCAATTCACTTTTTCACCTGAGTTTTCTCCTAGGTGATATTTTTAAACTTGTCAATAAAATGCCTTTTAAGCCACCAGAAAACAAGAAAATGCTCAAAATAATTTTGATAGGACTTTTTCACCTACTTTTTGGTACTTTTTTAGTTGAAAAGTACTGAAAAGTCATTATACCCGAAGATGAAAAATTATCTCCTGGTAGAAAAGTCAGGTGAAAAAGTGAATTGCATATGGCCCTTTGTTTCAAACTCCTCCATCTAATATAACAACAGTGTTGTTGAAAGGAACTATTTTCACTCATTGTAAATAAATATTATATATACTATGCCTCATTTCACTGCAGTAAGGACACACACTATGGTTTATTCACAAAACTTATCTCATTAATTATCTCACCTTACTTATTTTCAGTGTCAACTGTATAAGGAAAGATAATGTGATAAGCACATAACAAGAGCTAGTACATAAGTTAAGTGAATCCCTGTCTGCTGTGTGATGTGGAACCCACATAAAAAGGTATCTGGTAAACTGGTCAGTGGGTAATAGTGATCGAAAAATATCAGTAATGCTACCAATATTCTACTATCACTTTCCCTAACCTACCACTCACACTAACCCTTCACTACTTATGCCTAACACTAACTCACACCCCCATACCTGCTCCAGTCTTTACACTAACCTTCAAGATACCTATGCCTAGCCCTCAGAGCTGCATTTTCATAGAGGCAAGCTGGGCAATTGCCCCAGGACCCTGAGCTTGCTGCTGCCACCCTCTTGTCCATTCTCTCTCCAAAGTTATTGTACAAGGCACCTGCAGAGTTTTTGGCAGCATAGCAACTCACCTGTATGGGCTGGTGTGCTCCTCCATTAGGAGGTACATTTCCATCTTCATCCCTGCTGGTTACATCTTCTTAGGGATTTGGTGGCATTTTATGTAATAGCATGTTCTTGGCCCCAGACAAGAGATGCCCCTGTGCTGGGCCACAGAGAATAGGTTCCCCCTAGCCACGACAGGTGAGTTGTTATGCAGCTGAAAACTCTGCAGGGCCCCAGGGACAACAATAAAGTTGAAAGAGACCTGGAGGGCCTGGCAGCTGGCTCAGGGTACCTGGGCATGGTAAGGGAATTTGGCAGATGCAAAGGAGCCCCTAATGTCCCTTAAGCAGGGGGTTTGGGGGCTCTCAGGTTACATTTTCCCAAATGTAGATTAATTGGCAAGATCAACATATCAAAACTTTAAAAACCTGAGTTCACACATCATGAGTGAAAGTCTGCAAAGCCGTCTGTAATGGGAAACATTACATTGTTACTTAGTCACCTACTGCACATTTACAATTAATCTGGAGAATTCCCTTATAGAGAGGCAGGACTTCCAATAACTTAATTAACCACTGTGAACATATTGTTTTGACAACCAGAGTTCCTCTTAATTGCAAAGCCTCAAACCTATACAGTGAATACAGTAATTCAGAGCAAGCTGCAAGCAGAGGTGTATCTACAGACGTGCAGGTGTGGCTAATGCCCTGGGCACCGCCTCCTTCCAGCTACTAGGAGGGCGCAGTTCCCTCTTCCTCCTCCTTGTGCTGTGAATCAATGCTTTGCTTCTGCCCTCTGCTCGCGCTGTGTAAATCAAGTGGGCAGGGATCATTACAGCTTCCCTCCCCTTCCCTTTAGCTGTTTCAGCGACGGTATTACCTCAGGTCCTGCAGCCATCACCTCTGCCTGAGCACCGAAGATCAGTGATGGCTGCTTAGGGCTTCTAGGCTGTGGAATGCTGCAGCTCCCTGTCTGCTCTCCCTCCCTCTTAAGCGGCTGGGGACAGTAACATTCCAGCAGTCGTTTCCTGACCACAAGAACACAGAAAGTTAGTGACATGCAGATCGACATCTCTCCCCCTCCACAGCTGCTCTGCAATCGCCTGGCTGGTCTTCCTGCTTCTCTGAACAGACCCAGTTGGTGGGTGGATTACAGAGTGTCTGCAGGAAGGGGAGAGATACAGATCTGCTGGTTACTGACTGAACTTCTGTGCTACACGTGGTGGGGCAATGAGTGCTGGAACACTGTGAGTACCCACCCTAGCCAAATTCTGCCTTCCATCCATCCACCCCACCCACCTCAGCCAGATTCTGCCATCCATCCATCTACCCCAGCCAGATTCTGTCATCCATCCATCCATCCACCCCAGCCAGATTCTGTCATCCATCCCACCCCACCCACCTCAGCCAGATTCTGCCATCCATCCATCTACCCCAGCCAGATTCTGTCATCCATCCATCCATCCATCCAAGCCAGATTCTGTCATCCATCCATCCATCCATCCATCTACCCCAGCCAGATTCTGTCATCCATCCATCTACCCCAGCCAGATTCTGTCATCCATCCATTTACTCCAGCCAGATTCTGTCATCCATCCATCCATCCATCCATCTACCCCAGCCAGATTCTGCTATCCATCCACCCCAGCCAGATTCTGTCATCCATCCATCTACCCCAGCCAGATTGTGCCATCCATCCACCTCGGCCAGATTCTGCCATCCATCCATCCCAGCCAGATTCTGCCATCCATCCATCCCAGCCAGAATCTGCCATCCATCCATCCACCCCAGCCAGATTCTGCCATCCATCCATCCCAGCATACAGCCAGATGCTGCCATCACCCAAACCCATCCATTCATCCCAGCCAGATTCTGCCATTCATCCCAGCCAGGTTCTGTCATCCATCCACCTCAGCCAGATTCTGCCATCCATCCATCCCAGCCAGATTCTGCCATCCATCCCAGCCAGATTCTGCCATCCATCCCAGCCAGATTTTGCCATCCATCCATCCCAGACAGATTCTGCCATCCATCCACCCATCCATCCATCCATCCTAGCCAGATTCTGACATCCATCCATCCATCCATCCATCCACCCCAGCCAGATTCTGTCATCCATCCATCCATTCACCCCAGCCAGATTCTGCCATCCATCCATCCATTCACCCCAGCCAGATTCTGCCATCCATCTCACCCACCCCAGCCAGATTCTGCCATCCATCCCACCCACCACAGCCAGATTCTGCCATCCATCCCACCCACCACAGCCAGATTCTTCCATCCATCCACCCCAGCATACAGCCAGATGCTGCCATCACCCAAAACCCACCCAGCCAGATGCTGCTACCTCACCAACTCCAGCAAGCAGCCAGATGCTGCCACCCTCCCCAGCCAGATGCTGCCACCCAACCACCCCAGCAAGCAGCCAGATTCTGCCACCCACCCCAGCCAGATGCTGCCACCAACCCACCCCAGCAAGCAGCCGAATGCTGCCCCCATCCACCTCAGCATGCAGCCAGACTATTTATTGGCATTCGAGGCACATGGCTACTTAAATCTAAAATATAAGGGACCATGGCTACTCAATTTATGTTACAGGGACACTTTAAACTAGTATTTGAGGGGGGGCGCAAATTTAGTGTTTGCCATAGGCACCATATTACTCAGATACGCCTCTGGCTGCAAACCATGCTGGGTTAGCTAAGCAAGGTCCCTCAAGCAGAAGCAGCAAGCACAGTTTTGCACGCAGGAGTGTCAATATAAATAGATATAGATTTTTTAATATGTGCAGATGCACAATTGTTAGAGTCTGGGGTATGACTGTACTTTATAAATCAATTTTGGGGGAAGCTTGAGGGAGAAAATGGGCAGGGAAAAAATGGTGGTGGGGGTGAGGGTAGAGGAGGAGGAGGGGATGGAGATGTATAAATGAGCTAAATGAGCACCATCTATTAAAAGCGAGTAAGCCTTTCTTTGCTTGTTATATCACCAACATGTTTCTGCATTCTCTTCTAAAGTTCCTTTGTTGTCTTCCCTACGTATAGTAGGTTGCATGGATACTCAAGGATATACATTACATGTATGGTATTACAGTTAATAATGTTTTTCTTAATTTTATGTTCCCTGTGGCCTCCTGCATTCCGAGAAGTATTACTTCTGTCAATCAAGTGGCACACACTACAGTTACTGCATGCAAACATACCCTTTGGTTGCAAATGAAGTTCTAACCACATTTGTTTCATTGCAATCCTGGTCGGGTTATATTCAGATTGTACAGTCCGGTCTTTCAGATTAAGTGCCCTTTTGGCATTTAAGTTGAGGTAATTTACTACTATGGTTATTAGGTTAGGGTCCAAATTAGGTGCCCTTTTGGAAGTTCAGTGGAGGTAATCTACAAATATGGTTCTTATATTAGGGTCCAGCTGCAGAATGTGCCATTTTTTGCCATCACCTTCCGCAGCTGTGTCCAATTAGAACCATGCTGTGTAACCATGCTGACCGATTCTTGTTCTTGTTTTAGCGTCACTTTTCCAACTAGCAAGGCATCACGTGGGGTTAATTTTGCATAAGCTTTTGCCTCATCTAAAGTGGTCTCATCATAGCCCCTTTAAAGGAACCTGTTTTTAGTTGACTCCTGCTTCCCCATCTTATCCTAAAGTGTTTTTTGTTTAATTTATGAAGTGCCCTTTTACTCCTTAGAGACTACTCCAAAATATAAAAAGTGCAGTCTTATCCCAGACTCTATAATAGATGTGAATGTGCATGTATTTAAAAATCTAAATAGATTAATGTAAACACTCTAGATACTGTACATGTGCAATCTCCGCAATTAGCTGCAGAGGACGAAGTTGCTAGGGATCCCTTTGGTGTGTGCAGAAGGTGGCCGAGTGGAGTCCATTCATTATCAGCATGGATCATTTTAGCACAGTGAGATGACCGAAGATGGCTCACCCTGCTCCTGCACAAACTCCTGGCCTGTGATTATTACTATTCATCCTCGGGGGGGGGGGGGGGGGGGGGAGACACATAATTTGGGCATGAGCTTTTGCCAGGGCAAGGTATTTTTTTTTCTCTTACTCTTTTCTCTTGCATATGGATACTAATACTTTTGCACAAAACCAAATATATGTGTATGGGTAATGAAAAGTAGGAACGCTTGTTTTTTACTGAATGTTGTCAGAGTTTCTTTAATAATAATGATAACCTTGCATGATTCAAAAATACAGTATATAAGTAATGCGCTTAGGAGAAAAAAAGAGGCAATTAATAAAATGTCCACATGGAGCACCGATCAATAGCAAATCTGTGAAACTTTGCAATCTATACGTTAATCAAAAAACTGACCGCGCTCAAGGTACAACAACTTCAAAGATAGCGTTACTTGCGAAACAAATGGCAGTCTCTCTTATCCAGCCTTAGGTTGTAGTTCCAATTGGTTCAGGGAATTCTCTCATTCCTGCAAAACGCCAGCCAGAGAGTTGGCACCAACATGTATATGTAAAAACACAGAAAAAAGACAATAGTGTGAACCAGTCAATATTAAGATCCCACACCTCTGCCTGTGGCTAGACTCCAAAAACTATGCCGCCAACACCAGGGATGTGCTGCTGGGGGAAAGGATACCACCCCCTTTGTGGCCCAACTCACCCACTGATTCACCCATTGTTTTCTCTCCTGGGATTCTCACCCACTCACCCTTTCTCCTCCCGGGGCTGTCACCCACCCACACTTTCCCCTCATGGGATTAGCACCCACCCACCCACCCTTTCCCCTCATGGGATTGCCAGTGCCACCCACCCACCCTTTCCCCTCCTGGGATTGCCATCCATGGACCCTTTCCCCTCCTAGGATTGTCACCCACCCTTTTCCATCCTAGGATTGCTACCCACCATTTCCCCTCCTGGGATTCACACCCAACCACCCTTTCCCCTCCTGGGATTGTCACCCATGCACCCTTTCTCCTCCTGGGATTGGCACCCACCCACCCACTTTTTCCTCTCCTGTGATTGCCATCCACAGACCCTTTCCCCTCCTGGGATTGCCATCCACTGACCCTTTCCCATCCTAGGATTGTCACCCACCCCTTTCCATCCTGGGATTGTCACCCACCCTTTTCCATCCTGGGATTGTCACCCACGCACCCTTTCCCCTCCTGGGATTCTCATCCACCCACCCCTTTCCCTCCTGGCTTTCTTATCCACCCACCATTTCCCCTCCTGGGATTGCCACCAATCCACCCTTTCCGGGATTGCCACACACCCTTGCCCCTCCCAGGATTGCCACCCACTCACCTGCACTTACCCCTTCTGGGATTCTCAGCCCCCACCCTTTCCCCTCATGGGATATTAACATGTTTGCCCCAGGCAGCAAAAAGTCTAGAACCGGCACTGATGGTAGCACTGAGAACAAAAACTACAGCCTGATATGGAATTAGGAGGAATACAACCAGCAGCACACAGAGATAAGAGATGATAAATTCTGACTTCATGGTCATTTTGCCAGCTCTGCTGCCTTTTGCAAGTAAGCAGAACATCAGTGTGAAGCCCTGTCCAGTTTTTCATTTATTTAAGTTTTGATTAGGTATGTATATAGAACTAACACCAACTGGTTCAAATACTAACTGAGATCCCAATTTTTAATACATGGTTAATTATCACATAAACCAAGTGAATCTTTTCCCATCATTACCGGTCCACCACTTTATTTTCCAATTAACCTCACTGCAAGTGTCACCTCCATCATCAGTATGGTGGTCACAGATACAATGAAATAGGGCACAGAGGTTACAGATAAGAGTGGTAGGAAGATAAGAAAGAATATGGAGAGAGGAGTGTAGCGACTTGGAATGAGGGAAAGGTAACTATAGACTACCTATCCAAGATGCTTCACTGCTGACCACACCAATGCATCGTGACTTCCAAACACATGCTACATTATTGGTAGAGGACACTTGAACTGTCTGCCTTGGCCAAGAACTATCTAATGTGTGTATATAATGACACACTAAGGGCCTGTTTTACCAATGAATGCCTATGGGAAATCTGCATCAGAAAAATTGCGTTTAGTGGAAACAGGCCCATAGACATTCATTGGAGTCAGTTTTCTGCATCCAGAATCCGCATGTAGTGGAAATAGGCTCTAATAGTTACAGTGACTACTTTTAGCAAAATAAATATTTAACTCCAAGTATTTTGTATGGCCAGGAAAATGATAATAAGAACAATTCCATATCATCCAGCAATTTTCCTGATTTGCATGGCCATGTGGGCATGGAGGCTAGAGTATGAAGAAATTGTGAGGTTAATCAAGAATATCTTGCTATAGAGAGAAGGTAGAGAGAAAAACAGAACATATCATGGTCCCATACGTTATAACACTCAGTGATTATTGATAGTCCAAGTTGCAGACTTTAGTTTATGAGATGGGAAATAGAAAGGGGTCATGAAACAGGATCTGCAAATTTTTCAACCCAGTTTTGAGGCCGAGTGAAATGGTTACATGGGATTAACCAATTGAGGACCACAGGTTTACACCTCCCAGTGACCAGGCCATTTTTTTTCCAATTCAGCACTGAGCAGCTTTGACAGTTTACTGCTCACTCATACAACTTAGCAGCAGAGATGGGCCGAACCTCCGATTTTAGATTCGCGAACCGGGTTCGCGAACTTCCGCGGAAGGTTCGGTTCGCGTTAAAGTTCGCGAACCGCAATAGACTTCAATGGGGATGCGAACTTTGAAAAAAAAAAATAATTATGCTGGCCACAAAAGTGATGGAAAAGATGTTTCAAGGGGTCTAACACCTGGAGGGGGGCATGGCGGAGTGGGATACACGCCAAAAGTCCCCAGGAAAAATCTGGATTTGACGCAAAGCAGCGTTTTAAGGGCAGAAATCATATTGAATGCTAAATGACAGGCCTAAAGTGCTTTAAAACATCTTGCATGTGTATACATCAATCAGGTAGTGTAATTAAGGTACTGCTTCACACTGACACACCAAACTGTTCACTGAACAGAACAGGTATGCAGTGGCGGGTTCACTGAACAGAACATGTATACAGTGGCGGGTTCACTGAACAGAACAGGTATGCAGTGGCGGGTTCACTAAACAGGTATACAGTGGCGGGTCCACTGAACAGAATAGGTATGCAGTGGCGGGTCCACTGAACAGAACAGGTATGCAGTGGTGGGTTCACAGAACAGGTATGCAGTGGTGGGTGGGTTCACAGAACAGGTATGCAGTGGCAGGATCACTGAACAGGTATGCAGTGGTGGGTGGGTTCACAGAACAGGTATGCAGTGGCAGGATCACTGAACAGGTATGCAGTGGTGGGTGGGTTCACAGAACAGGTATGCAGTGGCAGGATCACTGAACAGGTATGCAGTGGTGGGTGGGTTCACAGAACAGGTATGCAGTGGCAGGATCACTGAACAGGTATGCAGTGGTGGGTGGGTTCACAGAACAGGTATGCAGTGGCAGGATCACTGAACAGGTATGCAGTGGTGGGTGGGTTCACAGAACAGGTATGCAGTGGCAGGATCACTGAACAGGTATGCAGTGGTGGGTGGGTTCACAGAACAGGTATGCAGTGGCAGGATCACTGAACAGGTATGCAGTGGTGGGTGGGTTCACAGAACAGGTATGCAGTGGCAGGATCACTGAACAGGTATGCAGTGGTGGGTTGGTTCACAGAACAGGTATGCAGTGGCAGGATCACTGAACAGGTATGCAGTGGTGGGTGGGTTCACAGAACAGGTATGCAGTGGCAGGATCACTGAACAGGTATGCAGCCAGGAAAAGCTAAGCCTACCTAATCTTTCCCTATGAGAGACAGACAGCAGCTCGCCCTACTCTCTCTAATGCAGGCACATGAGTGGCCGTAATGGCCGCCGCTGCCTGCCTTATATAAGGAGGGTGGGGCTCCAGGGGCTAGTGTAGCCTAATTGGCTACACTGGGCCTGCTGACTGTGATGTAGAGGTTCAAAGTTGACCCTCATAGTGCATTGTGGGGCAAACCGAACTTCCGGAAACGTTCGCCTGCGGGAGGCGAACGCGAACCACCGAAGTTCGCCGGGAACCGTTCGCCGGCGAACCGTTCGGCCCATCTCTACTTAGCAGCCAAGTGAATCTTAACTCCTTTTCTTGCCATGAACAGGGCACTCTTCTGGTGGTCTCTGATCACTCCTGCAATTTTTTTTTAAATTCATTAAAAATTATCTCTTTTTAAAGCCCTATTTACTTTAATTGCTCCCCCCCCTCCAAATTGTCTCTAGACAGCGATCAGTAAACAGTCCTATGCCTACAAGACATAGGACTGTGGCAGGGATTAGATTGTGAGGGCATCCGAGGGACAGCTAAGTGACAAGGCTGCCACTTAAGAGATCTGCAGCACTGTTTACATTTAATTATCAGCCTGCGGACTGGCAGGCTTACTGCTGCGGCTGCCTTCCCCCCACACCCCCCCCCTGCAGGAAACAGCACTTGAGCGAGCACTCATTTCCTGCAAATCTCACGCATCGTGAACTGGTGCAATCCTGCGTTCGGTGGTCCTGGCCTGGGGGAGCCACTCTGCAGCCACAATCCTGAGTTAGGCAGTCGCAGAGTGGTTAAAGTTCTGCTCCTAATTCTATATTAAAAATGGGACCAAGACTTTTTTTTTCCAGATTTTATGCTGGGATCACTGTGATTGGCTCAAAGTGATCACAGGGTCATGAGTCAATGAAATCAGTTCCTGTCTGGTGCACAGAGCTCAGTCGTTATTCAGACAACTGAGTATGCAACAGGCAGCAGTAACAGAGAGTGGTGATCATAGCAGCAGTGCATGACAGGAACAGGTGACATCTACCGTGTTTCCCCGAAAATAAGACACTGTCTTATATTAATTTTTGGTCCAAAAGATGTGCTAGGGCTTATTTTCAGAGAATGTCTAAGTTTTGGGGGAAACACTGGTAGATTTCTATCAGAATCAGCTTTGCTGGCCATGAGCGTGCCCAGACTGGTGCTGCTGCTCTCTAAGGCTGCTCCAGACATTACATCTCATTTCTGCTACTTTAAACCTCTTAATGGAAAGACTGGACTGAAATTTCAGTGGATTCTAATGTATCACTTCTCCAGCAACACCTATAACCTTTCAGAACACCTGGATTACTTGGGATGGCAAAGATTTAAGCTGGATTGGATCTTCCTTGGTATCACACACTGCTGGACACTGCACACCTTCCTTGGGAATTGACCTGAGACCTTAAAGACTTTCTGCCTCTTTGTGCCCGCCGTCTCGCATCCTGTGAGTAACTTTCATCGATTATCTACAGCATTTATGCTCAATAGACTATATTTTTCTACATATATTATATATTATATCTTCAAACTCCTAAACAAAGGACTGTGTTTTCAAATCCATGCTGTCCATCCATACATCTCTGTGTAAGGACAATTAAGTCTATACAGGCCCTTTGATCTCTGCAGGATACCAGCCACAGCTGTGGAAGTTCACACCTTGACTTTAACCACTTGAGGACCCACCCTTTACCCCCCCTTAAGGACCATGCTTATTTTTTGTGATCTGTGCTGGGTGGGCTCTGCAGCCCCCAGCACAGATCAGCTGGCACACAGAGCGATCAGATCGCCCCCCTTTTTTCCCCCCTATGGGGATGATGTGCAGGGGGGGTCTGATCGCTCCTCCTGTCTGGCATGTTGCGGGGGGGGGCACCTCAAAGCCCCCCTCCGCAGCGAAATTCCCCCCTCCCTCTCCTATCTGCTCATCCTCGGTGATCGGGGCTGCACAGGACGCTATCCGTCCTGTGCAGCCAGTGACAGGCTGTCCCCTGTCACATGGCGGCGATCCCCGGCCGCTGATTGGCCGGGGATCGCCAATCTGCCTTACGGCGCTGCTGCGCAGCAGCGCCGTACAATGTAAACAAAGCGGATTATTTCCGCTTGTGTTTACATTTAACCTGCGAGCCGCAATCGGCGGCCCGCAGGCTATTTATGGAGCCCCCCGCCATGAATTGACAGGAAGCAGCCGCTCGCGCGAGCGGCTGCTCCCTGATTAATCAGCCTGCA
The DNA here is from genome assembly GCF_040937935.1 of Hyperolius riggenbachi. Taxonomy (NCBI): domain Eukaryota; kingdom Metazoa; phylum Chordata; class Amphibia; order Anura; family Hyperoliidae; genus Hyperolius; species Hyperolius riggenbachi. The sequence continues at coordinate 234,944,829 of NC_090650.1, forward strand.
GCTGGCGACGCAATACTGCGTCGCTGGTCCTGCAGCTGCCACTTTGCCGACGCGCGGTATGAGTGCGCGGTCGGCAAGTGGTTAAATAGGGCCTTTCTTAGCAGGAGCCCTGAGCTGTCTCTTGTCCATCCTAATGTGTAAACATCAATATTCAGCACAGACACTTCTAGCTGTATACCAACCAAGAAATATATATCCAATTGACAAATCAACAATAATTCTACTTAAGTCTGTTGGAATCTACAGAAAGACAAAGAGAGGATCCAGGGGACGTGGGAAAAGACGTTATTCACTGCAGAACCAAAATAACTCTGTGACAAAATCTACAGAGTACACCCAGCCAACAACCCTAATAGCTCCAGCACAATCCAGCAGAGATGACAGCCACACATCTGGAGACTGTTCCCTCCTGGAGTCCTCAATCTCAGACCTCAGCTCCCAGGGTAGCTCCATCAAGGCTGTCCTCTGCAACGTCAGATCAATAAACAACAAAACAGCAATCATACATGATCTAATAGAGTCTTCTGATCTGGCCTGCCTGACTGAAACCTGGCTTTCTGAACCTGTTGGCCCCACCCTGGAGGCAGCTGTGCCAACAAACTATTCCGTGATATACTGCAACAGGAAAGAACGCAGGGGAGGAGGGGTTGCACTTTGCTTTAGATCAGCTTTGAAAATCAGACCACTTACTGTAGGTCCTACCAACTCGTTTGAATGCTTGGGGGTACAACTTTCAGCTGAGGAAAACATTAACATATTGCTGATCTACCGCCCACCAGAAAAATACTCAGACTTCCTTGAGGAACTTGTAGACCTCCTATGCAACCTAACACTGGAACACCCCAGATGGATTGTTCTTGGAGATTTCAATACATGGGTGGACGACTCCTCTTCACAATTTGGAAAAGAGCTACCTCGTGCCTTACATGAACTGGGCTTCCTCCAATCAATCAGCTCTGCTACTCACAGGAAAGGTCACACTCTGGACCTTATATTCCATACTGGGCTGTCAATAGACAATGTGGAAATTAATCCTGTTGCCTGGTCAGACCATCACACTATCCACTTCTCCCTCTCAATACCAGCCATCAAACACCAGGTCAAGAATCAAATAAAATACCGCCGCTTAAAAGGGCTAACACCTCAACATATCCGAGATAACCTTAGCTTTGATGAATTGACTGACTCCAGCTTGGACCCTGATACTCTGGTGTTTAAATACAACAAATGTGTGTCCTCCACCTTTGAGACCATTGCTCCTCTGCGCACCAAATATCTTACTCCACACCATCATGCACAGTGGTTTGATAACGCTATAAAAGAGCTGAAAAGACAAGGCTGAAAACTTGAGAGGCTGTGGCGCAAATCTCAGTCCCCAGAAGACAAACATGCCTTAATCTTCCACTTGAAGAGCTACCAAAAGGTAATCACGGGAAAAAAATCATCCTTTCTATCACAAGAGATTGCAAATGCAGTTAACAAACCAGCCCAACTGTTTCGCACAGTGGAAAAACTCTGCAACCCAGCATGTCAAAAACTTAATATCGAGTCTTCAAAGGACCTCTGTGACCAATTTGCCCATTTCTTCACAGACAAAGTCTCCGCTATAAGGTCCGCCATCCAACTTACAGCATCTGAGCCTAATATAGCGCCGAAGACCATTAGCAGAGACAACGTAACACCTTGGTCAAACTTCAAAGAAATTGATGAAGAAGTCACATCAAGCATCCTCCTTCACGTCCGCCTAACTACCTGTGACCTGGATCCTGGCCCAACACAGTTCATGTTGAACTGCCCCGACCTGTTCGTACCGGTATTCCTCAAAATTGTTAACTGTTCCTTACAATCAGGGATATTTCCTGCTTTACTGAAGGAAGAAATCATCAGGCCTCTCCTCAAAAAACCCTCCCTGGACCCAGATGCAATAACCAGCTACAGACCTGTCTCTAACCTCCCCTTTCTGGGCAAGCTAATTGAAAAAGCTGTATACCTCCAGCTAGAAGCCAGAATCCTACAAAATAACAGTTATGACCCATTCCAGTCTGGCTTCAGGAAACACCACAGCACTGAAACTGCCCTCATCCAAATATGCAACCACCTGCTCATGGCAAGAGACAGAGGAGAGTGCTCGATCCTCATACTGCTAGACCTTTCTGCAGCCTTTGACACAGTTGACCATGACATCTTGATAAACAGGCTACAGGAATACTGCGGCATTGATGGCATAGTACTTCAGTGGTTCCAATCCTTCTTGAGTGGCAGAACCCACAAAGTGTCTATGGGGCCTTTCCTGTCCACCCCTGTAACACTTAGTATGGGGTGCCCCAGGGCTCAATCCTCTCTCCCCTGCTTTTCACGATTTACATGCTACCGTTGGGAAAACTAATCCAAAAACATGGCCTGACATACCACTGCTATGCAGACGACACCCAACTATATCTTTCCTTCAAGCCTGGTGTGACAGACCCAACTCTAACTATAAACGCCTGCTTACGTGAACTACAGCAATGGATGAATGACAACTGGCTGAAACTAAATGCAGACAAAACTGAAGTCCTTCTGATTGGAGGGCAGAGCATGATAACAAAACAACTTAACTTGCAGTCTTCACCACTGGGAATAGGAGGCACGGATCTACGCAGCTCTGATCATGTGCGTAGCCTGGGAGTTCTAATTGATGGGGATTTAAACTTCAGTACTCAAATCTCTGCTGTGGTGAAATCATCCTATTTTCACCTGAAGAACATTGCAAAAATCAAGCACCTCATACCCCCAGAAGATCTGCCAACCTTAGTCCATGCCTTCATCACATCCCGACTGGACTACTGCAATGCTCTCTACACTGGCCTTCCAAAAAAGGTCTTGTACCGCCTACAGCTGATACAGAATACTGCTGCCAGACTGCTAACCAACCAACCCCGTCACTGCCACATAACGCCAGTCCTGCATTCCCTTCACTGGCTACCTATAGAATGGAGGGTCCTATTCAAGATCGGCCTACTGACATTTAAATCCCTGAATAATCTAGGCCCTGGATACATGAAAGATATGCTACAGCTGCGTAGCAATCCCCGCATTCTCAGATCCACAGGTTCTAATAATCTAGTCATACCCAGAGTCCACTTGGAAACTTTTGGTCCCAGAGCCTTCTGTTATGCTGCCCCTACGTTTTGGAACTCCTTACCTCAACAGATCATGACAGCCCCATCCCTGGACGCAGTGGCGTACCTAGGGCATTTGGCACCCGGTGCTGGGTATTAAAAGACACCCCCCCCCTTAAAAATGGGCGTGGCCACAACGGGCAAAAAATTGGACGTGGTCATGACCGCATGAGGGCGGAGCTAACTGTAATTTAAAGTATTAGCTAGTATAGTTGCCCCCAGTATAGCTGCCCCAGTGAAGCTAGTATAGTTGCCCCCAGTATAGCTAGTATAGTTGCCCCCAGTATAGATAGTATAGTTGCCCCCAGTATAGCTAGTTTAGTTGCCCCCAGTATAGCTAGTTTAGTTGTCCCCAGTATAGTTGCCCCAGTATAGCTAGTATAGTTGCCCCCAGTATAGTTGTCCCCAGTATAGCTAGTATAGCTGCCCCCAGTATAGCTAGTATAGTTGCCTCCAGTATAGCTAGTATAGTTGCCCCCAGTATAGCTGTTATAGTTGCCCCAGTATAGCTAGTATAGCTGCCCCCAGTATAGCTAGTATAGATGCTCCCAGTATAGCTAGTTTAGTTGCCCCCAGTATAGCTAGTATAGATGCCCCCAGTATAGTTGCCCCCAGTACAGCTAGTATAGATGCCCCCAGTATAGCTAGTTTAGTTGCCCCCAGTATAGCTAGAATAGTTGCCCCCAGTATAGATGCCCTCAGTATAGTTGCCCCCAGTATAGATGCACCCAGAATAGCTAGTTTAGTTGCCCCCAGTATAGTTAGTATAGATGCCCCCAGTATAGCTAGTTTAGTTGCCCCCAGTATAGCTAGTTTAGTTGCCCCCAGTATAGCTGCTCCAGCAGGGGAAGAGCAGCGCTGGAAGGAGGGGTGACAGGGATAGCGGCGGGGAGGGGGGAAAGATTCCCCCCCCTCCCTCACGTGGGTCCCCTCCTTCCGCCTCTCTTCCCCTCCAAATGACAGCGGAGGCAGCGGGCAACTTAGAGTAAGGGCGGGCGGGCAGAGACGACTACCCACTTTACGTCTGGCTGCGTCCCAGCAGCTGGAGCGCTCCGTCGCCGTCACGTGCCTCTTCTCCGCCTCCAATGCGTGTCACAGCATTGGAGGCGGAGAAGAGGCATGTGACGGCGACCCAGCGTTCCAGCTGCTGGAACGCAGCCAGACGTAAAGTGAGTAGTCGTCTCTGCCCGCCCGCCCTTACTCTAAGTTGCCCGCTGCCTCCGCTGTCATTTGAAGGGGAAGAGAGGCGGAAGGAGGGGACCCAGGTGAGGGAGGGGGGGATCTTTCCCCCCTCCCCGCCGCTATCCCTGTCACCCCTCCTTCCAGCGCTGCTCTTCCTCTGCTGCGGCTGCATGGGGGGTCGTGGAGACACCCCCCTGGCTGGCTGTCACCCGGTGCGCCACGCCCCCCTGCGCCCTATTGTTGGAACGCTACTGCCTGGACGTGTTTAAATCCAGACTGAAAACCCACCTGTTCAGTCTGGCATTTGCAGAAATATAACTTTTGTTGTGTGAATACTTCATCCTACTAATTACTGAATCTGAGAGAGCCTAAGCGCTTTGAGTCCTTCGGGAGAAAAGCGCTATAGAAATGTTATTGTATTGTATTATTATTATGTTTCCCTGGACATTTGGTTGGTTTCTTATGCAGGTTGCGTAATGCAGGCCAGGGAAAAGAAGCTTCTTTTGTCAGCTTGCTGCTGTGGACTGATTTGCATCCACTTGTCATGCAAATTGCTTGTCTGCTTCCTTGGAAGGTTTTCAGTATATATGTCACTTCCTCCCAGAGTTCCTTGCTCGTCATAAGGTTTTGTTTGATAGACTCACCTTGAGCCTCAGCCTGTTTGGATCATGTTGTCTATATTCTAGTGTAGTTATTCTTGGGGAGTGCATTCAGCATTCCTATTAGTGCAGTTAGTATTGTGTTATATTTGTACTGCCTAATCTTGTCTTGTCCTGAACTTGCGATTGCGCTGCCTCCAGCGGTGGCTGGTAGCGAATCGTTCTATCTTGTCTTGTCCTGAACTTGCGATTGCGCTGCCTCCAGCGGTGGCTGGTAGTGAATCATTCTGTCAATCTTGTCTTGTCCTGAACTTGCGATTGCGCTGCCTCCAGCGGTGGCTGGTAGCGAATCGTTCTGTCTAGTTTTGTCTTGTCCTGTTGTTGCAATTGCACTACCTCCTGCGGTGGTTGGTAGTGAATCGTTCTGTCCTGTTCCTTGGTCGCACTTACCCTAGCATTAGAGGTGGTGGACCTCCCTTGATTTTGTTGTGGAGTATACCTTGGCAGCGGTTGCTACTGGTTACTCCATCTGTCTGTCTTGCAGGGAAGGAACACTTGCTGTTGTCTGGTGTTAGACAACCAATTGGCAAGCGTTCTCACTGTCTGTTTGTCTTTGCTTCTGGTTTCATTCGTTAGTCAGGGTTGGTACGTTTTGTCACTGTTGCGCTTATCGTGCGGTGTCCGTGCCATTAACGTGTTTTGTCGCTGTTACGCATAACGTGCGGTGACCGCATTCAGTTAGCGTTTTCTTATTTTCCTTGGCCTTCACATTGTACCTATTGCTGTATCTTCCTTTATGCTCTGTCTTTATTCAGTCTTGTGTCTCTGATAGCAATCGCCTCTTGTGCGATTGGTTTTCACACTCTGGTCTGTTTCATATGTTTATCGTCGCCGGGGGGCGACTAGGTTGGTAGACATTCTTTGTCTGCATCTGTTCCTGTTCTCTACTATCTTGTTATCTTGTTTCTGTTTGCTCTGTTTTGTTTTAAGTCGTGCAATTCCAATCTGACATCTGTGGTTGTACAGAGAACCTGCTTCTCTGTACTCCACAGCTCCACCTGTTGGTTGGAATTTCCCTCTGCATGTGTGTTTGCACATACTGGGTACATTTCTTCCGTGATTGTGGGGATTCCCATCTGCTTCAACGCACCTGGAGAGCGCTGTTGGTGGAAATCGACCGCAGATAATTACAATTTCCTATACAAAATGTATATACTGCATGCCATGCCGAAACACAAGCAGCATACACAGAGCTTGTGGTTTGCAGATATTGGCTCTCACTTAAAAGAAATTGATTCTGCTGATCATGTGGGTAAGAGTCTATTTCTTGCAGGCAGAGAACTCTGTCAGGCTCCTCAGAGCTATGATAGGAAAAGTTGTGTGTCCTGGGAAAAAGGTGAAGAGGTGAAGTGCTGCTGATGCTTATAGAGAAACTGTAACCAAGAACTGAACTTCATCCCAATCAGTAGCTGATACCCCCTTTCCCATGAGAATTATTTTCCTTTTTTCAAACGGATAATTAGGGGGCTCTGTGGGGCTGATTTTGTGGTGAAACCCCTTCCACAAATGATGTCAGAGCCTCACAGCACCGAGGTATTGCCATCACACCGTGGGAGCCTTGATGCATTGTGGGAAATAACAGCTGTTTCCAACTGCCAAAAAAAGCAAGCAGCATCCAGTGACATCACCTGCTAGCAGTAAAAATGTCACCATGTAATTAATGTCAGAATGTAAATCAGGGAGAGGAAAGATTTTACAACAATCAAACTCTGACTAAAGTATGTATACATAATTATTGTAAAAATTAAGCACTTTTGTATTACATTATTTTCACTGGCGTTCCTCTTTAACACGACAGATCAGGAGGGCTGGCTCCAACAAAAACACAAATATCCTGTCAGAGAAGCCAGATTTCACCTATGGCAGTCTTGAAAAAGTTAGCAAGTACACTATACAGCCACTGATCCTAGTGCAGGCCTCATTTTCAGGTATAAACATTAACACATACATATCATGTTTTTTGTTTGTTTGTTTTTTTCTATGGGACTAAAAAGCAATTGAGAGCTTTCACCATTAAATGCACATAGAGTGCAAATAGGATTAATTACTAAACAGGTACTGGCTCCAGTCTGGATTGAAACCCTGGTCTCCTGCATTAAAGGTGGTGTATTTAACCAATATACTATCCATCCACTGCTACTTATGCAGATCTCATTCAAAGTGTAAACAAGTTTGTTGAGAGAGTACAGAATGAGGATGTGTAAGATATGGGTCTTGATTCACAACACAGTGCTAACTGTTAGCACGGCTTTTTGCATGTTTTAGCATGAATAAAAGTGCCTAAAACGGTTATTGTACGCAAAAATCCACGATAACCGTTCGCTTGATAACACAAATGTATTGCTCAAACGCGTGCGTCAGCGCTCAAAAAAATTGTGTTAATGCGCGAACGTGAATTTTTGTGCGCGATAACCGTTATCACGCGAAATTTCGCACAAAGCACTTTTCACAGCGTGCTAACAGTTAGCACAGTTTTGTGGATCAAGTCCATGATGTCATATGTGTGAGACTTTGCAGTCCATGACTATTTGTGCATAATGATTGGCTGCAATTCTTATTGCACAGCCTTGGGAACAATAAAAAAAGTGATGATTGGGCTAGTGTTTGTGGCTTACCCAAAATAAAAATATGTTGATTGGGTAAAACAGTGGGTTGCAAAAGTATTCGGCCCCCTTGACGGTTTCCACATTTTGTCACATTACTGCCACAAACATGCATCAATTTTATTGAAATTCCACGTGAAAGACCAATACAAAGTGGAGTACATGTGAGAAGTGGATCGAAAATCATTCCAAACATTTTTTACAAATCAATAACTGCAAAGTGGGGTGTGCGTAATTATTCGGCCCCCTGAGTCAAAACTTTGTAGAACCACCTTTTGCTGCAATTACAGCTGCCAGTCTTTTAGGGTATGTCTCTACCAGCTTTGCACATCTAGAGACTGAAATCCTTGCCCATTCTTCTTTGCAAAACAGCTCCAGCTCAGTCAGATTAGATGGACAGCGTTTGTGAACAGCAGTTTTCAGATCTTGCCAAAGATTCTCGATTGGATTTAGATCTGGACTTTGACGGAGCCATTCTAACACATAGATATGTTTTGTTTTAAACCATTCCATTGTTGCCCTGGCTTTATGCTTAGGGTCATTGTCCTGCTGGAAGGTGAATCTACGCCCCAGTCTCAAGTCTTTTGTAGTCTCCAAGAGGTTTTCTTCCAAGTTTGCCTGTATTTGGCTCCATCTATCTTCCCATCAACTCTGACCAGCTTCCCTGTCCCTGCTGAAGAGATGCACCCCCTGAGCATGATGCTGCCACCACCATATTTGACAGTGGGGATGGTGTGTTCAGAGTGATGTGCAGTGTTAGTTTTCCGCCACACATAGCGTTTTGCATTTTGGCCAAAAAGTTCAATTTTGGTCTCATCTGACCAGAGTACCTTCTTCCACATGGTTGCTGTGTCCCCCACATGGCTTTTGGCAAACTGCAAACGGGACTTCTTATGCTTTCTGTTAACAATGCCTTTCTTCTTGCCACTCTTCCATAAAGGCCAACTTTGTACAGTGCATGACTAATAGTTGTCCCATGGACAGAGTCTCCCACCTGAGCTGTAGATCTCTGCAGCTTGTCCAGAGTCACCATGGGCCTCTTGACTGCATTTCTGATCAGCGCTCTCCTTGTTCGGCCTGTGAGTTTAGGTGGATGGCCTTGTCTTGGTAGGTTTACAGTTGTGCCATACTCCTTCCATTTCTGAATGATCGCTTGAACTGTTCTCCGTGGGATGTTCAAGGCTTTGGAAATATTTTTGTAGCCTAAGCCTGCTTTAAATTTCTCAATAACTTGATCCCTGACCTGTCTGGTTTGTTCTTTGGACTTCACGTTGTTGTTTCTCCCAATATTCTCTTAGACAACCTCTGAGGCCCTCACAGAGCAGCTGTATTTGTACTGACATTAGATTACACACAGGTGCACTCTATTTAGTCATTAGCGCTCATCAGGCAATGTCTATAGGCAACTGACTGCACTTTGCAGTTATTGATTTGTAAAAAATGTTTGGAATCATGTATGATTTTTCACTTCTCATGTGTACACCACTTTGTGTTGGTCTTTCCTGTGGAATTCCAATAAAATTGAGTCATGTTTGTGGCAGTAATATGACAAAATGTGGAAAACTTCAAGGGGGCCAAATACTATTGCAACCCACTGTAGCATAATAATGCATACATTAAAATCTAAATCAACATTAGATGTGTGTTTGGGGGAGTTTCAACCTCAGTTTTTTGTCCAAGAGCCCTTTTTCTTCTGTGCCTTTGTAAATCACAGAAATATAAACAGGGGTGCTGTTAGTCTGTGGGTGATTAAACAGGAGGTCTGGTGTAATTTTTTTGTAGAGTTGTGGACCATGAGGTTGGTGTGAGTGACATTGGCAGTCATCCTTCAACTATACAGCCTTGGAATGAGTTTTTAGAGGTACAGATGTTATAAATAAAGTTTGCTTTAGAGAGCTACAGCTACTAAATGTACACAGGGCAGACCACCCAGGAGCATAATACGTCTTTGCCAAAGAATAGGATCTGGCTCTTGCCAGAACCCTGGTTTCCTACACCAGAACACTTTCCAGGTACCACTCTTTTGAAGCGCAGATGGAGGGTGGTGTCTGGGGATCAGGGAATAGTGGGAGTGGTGAAATAGGGGTTCAGGGAATAGTGGGAGTGATGAAATACTCTAAGGGCTTAGATCATGAATAAGGTGTGAGTCAGTAACATGATAAGCAGTCATCCTCCAGGTCCACAGCATCAAATTAGTTTTAATCGTATGTATAGGAGTGTTGTTATGTCTGGGCAAAATTCTTACTTTTTATTCATATACGGTGAAACTAGAAGATCCTTTTTCATTTAGGGTATTTTTAGATTTTTTTGTTGCGCGTTAACAACATTCACAGCTCCTTGTGGGCCTGGTGCACTATATTTTGCTATAATGCAGTAAAGTTGTAAAAAGATGTGAAAAAAATACATAAAAAATGGGACATAGGATTTGTAGAAAAACAAAACAAATACAAAATAGTATTAGGTACACAGCACAAAGACTGATGCACTATATTGCAATAAAGTTGCAGTGTGCAGGGAGCACACACAAATGTTACCAGTACTTACACTTAGGGCCCTTTTCCACTAGCACGTTTGCGCTAGCGGAATCGCAAAATCGCAAACCGCTAGCGATTTTACAATCGCTAGGGTTTGCTAAATAACATAGGAATCGCGGTAGGGTATTTCCACTACCGCAATTCATTTTTGCCTGAAACGCGATCGCGGCACGGAGCGATCGCGGCGCGGAGCGATATTTGCCGCGATTTTGCTATGCAGTGCATAGCATAGCAAAATCGCGGCCGCAAAAGTCGGGAAATCGCCGGTAATTTTTTACCTTTTGCGATTCAGCAGTCGCTAGCGTTCAGCGTGAACGCTAGCGACTGCTAGTGGAAAAGGGCCCTAAGGGAGCAAGGCGCCTTAACCCTTTAGCACTGTGAGCATTACTGGGTTAACATGCACATTCCTATAGTAATGCGCAGTGAAATTTGCATTACCATAGCAATGTGCATGACACCTATGGGGCTTGATTCATTAAACCGTGATAACTGCTATCACAGTCACGCTGGCATTTTGAATGTTTTTCACGCGCAATCTCAAATTTTCACGCGTAACCTCAAATTTTTCACGCGCAAAACAAAAACAGTCGCAGTTTCATGCAAAAAAATTGCAATTGCGCATGAAAAACCATTATAATGAATGTAAGGTGCTCCCCAGCGTTAGTAACGGTAAAATTGCAGTATACTCTGCGCATGGCAACTTTATTGCAATATAGGCCCTTGTGCTATATACATAATACTGTTATTTTGTTTTGTTTTTGACAAATCCTATGTCCCATTTTTTATTTACTACATTTTTTTCACATCATTTTACAATCCATTGCACAGTATGATTTTGACATAGGCCTTTAAGTGAACAAAACAACAATTCACATGTATAATTACTTGCACGGAAAGTTAACTCAGACTAGATTGCTTAACCTTGAAAATTAATTACAATATTGACAAGTAACATAAATAAGTTCATGGAAAAGTTCATGATCTTTTCAGGATGTACTGCTCTGTGCTGTCGGGCATCGTAAACTCATTTAAACTAAGCTTAAATGACATATTTAATTATGACACGTTTATGTTCTTACATGAGAGTTGATCTAAAATGTAAGATAAGAATAAATGAAAGGAATAAATAATATGCACAGGTAGTTATGCTCTGAATTCATGCCTTCATTATTGTTATGATAGCTACCATTTAAATCTATGTATACTTGTCTGTTGCTAAGAATGTAAGCAGGAAATTAAAATGGATTGTAGACTACAGGAGTTTTTTGTAATTACAAATCGGTGTCTTTAAAACCTAAACCTATGAAGGTGTATGTTTTAAACACAATATTGTAATGAAGAGCCAAGATAAAATGTGCACAGTTAAAAGTTGGACCAACACAGTCTAAAACTGGTAAAAGCAACACTAATATTTTGCCATTTCTTTTGGAGCCCAATATGAGTAATATTGTTCGTTTTTATGACAGCTGGTATCAACAGCTTTGGTATCAATTGCTTTAGTGCATGGGAAGATAAGGGGAGTTTAACGATGAAGGGTGAAAAGTAGGGTGTTATTTCTTGGGAAATTGGGATTCTAACCAGAGGTTGGAGCAGTCAAGTACAAGGAGGTCACAACAGGAAGACAGAAAGGAACTGCCAGGTCCAGGTACATACTGTAGGCCAGGGATTGAGGAACAGGACAGAATCTTGAGGAACTGGTAGGGATTTGCTGACCAGGTTGTACTCATATAGATTCTGAGTCTCTCAGGTGCCTAGGAAACTTGGTAACTTAGTAATGCTAATAAAGTCAGTTTATAAAAACAAGTCCAGAAAAAAATACTTCTGGGAAATATTGGGGTTTTCACCAGTATATGTTGAGGTGAGCATCTTAACAAAAAGCAATATATGGTTGCAAGAGCAAAAAAAGCCATGCACTGTAGTAAGTTCTGTAAGCATCATGAATACATTGGTTTACAAATAAAATATGCAAATGCAACTATTACAGGACAACTGTAATGAGAGGGATATGGAGGCTGCCATATTTATTTACTTTTAAACAATACCAGTTTCCTGGCAGCTCTGCTGGTCTATATGGCTGCAATAGTGTCTGAATCCCACCAGAAGCAAGCATGCATAATCCCCCCTCCTGCTCCACCTTAAAGGGAACCTAAACTGAGAAGGATATGGATGTTTCCTTTTAAACAATACCAGTTGCCTGGTAGTCCTGCTGATCTCTTTGCTGCAATAGTGGCTGAATAAGACACCTGAAACAAGCATGCAGCTAATGCAGTCTGACTTCAGTCAGAGCACCTGATCTTCATGCCTGTTCAGGGGCTGTGGCTGAAAGTATTAGAGACACAGGATCAGCAGGAGAGTCAGGCAACTGGTATTATTTTAAAAGGAAAAATCCACATCCTTCTCAGTTTAGGTTCCCTTTAGGCTGGTTTCACATTGGGATGTTACAGGCTGACGTTACAGCAGCCAGTAACGCAGCCCAACTCACAGCAATAATACATCAATGGGCTGTTCACAGTGACCACGTTGTGTTACATTGTAACGCTGCACGTTCTGGGAAAGTGCAGCATGCTATACGTTATACTGGGCTAAGCAGCGTTAGACTGCTTGCACATGCTCAGTAATGCTGGAGGAGGAGGTCTCCCCTCCTCCTCAGCAGCCAGCCACATGGCTAATTAATATTCACTGCACTGTGGAGACTTGTGGTGAGACTGTAGTGTTGTCCGGATCATTTGATCCGGATCTTTTTTGTGAGTCGAATCATTTGGATCATCACAATGAAAGATTCGTTTCACAGTGGATGTCTGTCTGGAAGAAACAGGAACATACAGAATGTACAGTGCAGGGAAAGTCCTGTCCTGCTAGTCATTTCACCCAGTCTGCTTCCCTAGTAAAATGATTCAAATGATTCGGTTCAAAGATCCGGATCTTTTCAATGATTCGATACAAATGATCCGAATCCTTAAAAAGATCCGGACTTTCTATCACTAACCTGGAGCGGCTGCTTTGAGAGCTGCATAACGCAGCCCAATCTGACGTCCAACTTCAACACCACCATGCGTTGCGTTAGGGGCACGTTATGCAACCTTAACGCCCCCTAAAACGCAATGTCTTGGTGGGAAAGTAGCCTTAAGGTAGCTATACATCTAGCGATCTAGCGATGTATGGGCAGATTGACCAAGAGACAAATCTCTCTTTTATCGAATCTGATAAGAGAGAACTGCACGCTGCCCATACACCACAGGCTGATTTTGCAATCAATTTCATCATGAAATCTCTCAAGAATCGGCCGTGTGCGCTGCATATTTCCGCCTCACTGCCCCGTCGCTGTACCTGCCAAATGTAAATGTCCCCCTAATGTAAAGGTACCCCTAATGTAAATGTCCCCGTATTACCTCTCCACAGCCTCCGCTTGTCCCCCGCTGACTTCCAGGATTCAATCTCTGCATACATGCGAGCCCCTCGCATGTATGCAGAGATTGAATCCTGGAAGTCAGCGGGGGACAAGCAGAGGCTGTCGAGAGGTAATGTATATACTTTATACGGGGACATTTACATTAGGGGGACCTTTACATTAGGGGGACAATTACAGCAAGAAGATGATAAGAAAAACATCAAGGTCAAAAGCCAGAAAGAACAGTAAATCAGAAGCCCCCCCAAAAGTGCCAAAATAATAGGAAACTATAGGAAGCAGTGGGGCACCTGGTTTTCTAGTATGGGCGCATGCGTGTGACACACACGCGCGCCCTTACTAGGAAACCTCGTGGAATGTGTGTGTATGGAGAGTGGAATGTGCCTGGAGGGACAAGCGCAGGCCGCAGACAGGTAATGTATACACTACACGAGGCACCAGGGGGACATTTACATTAGGGGGGTTTTGTCCCATTTATTGATTGTTGGGAAATTGCACGCCATTACCGCCCGTCACCCAATCAGGCAACATCTTGCAGCATGCGCAATCGAGAATGAGACCAATTTTCGTCCCAAAATTGATTGCATTGTCGGGCGGGTATGCACTTGTTGGCAGCGATTTTCATCCAATTCAATCATAATAATCAAATCGGATGGTTGATCGGCCGCCAAGTCATCTGATGTAAAGCCACCTTTAGGCTTCCAATGCTCACTGCTTCCTATAGTTTCCTATTATTTTGGCACTTTTTGGGGGGTTTCTGATTTACTGTTCTTTCTGGCTTTTGACCTTGATGTTTTTTTTTATCATCTTCTTGCTGTAATTGAGCATTGTATTGTATTGCTTCTCACTCCAAGTCCTGTATGTACAAAAATAAAAACAAAAACTACCCCATCCAGGGCCGGATTTATTATAAGGCACTGTAGGCACGTGCCTACTGGTGCCTGATGATGGAAAGGCGGCTAACTCCCCTCCCCGAGTGCCTCCCACCCTCCTTCTCTATGCAAAGTTCTGATGAGAGGGTAAATGAGAGGTTACTTACCCTGCTTTAGGCATTCCACAAATGAGATCTCCCTTCAGTCAGATGCACTTTTAGCTACTTAATATGGAGGTTCTTCCAGCTACCTAATACTTGGGGGCATCTCTAGCTACTTAATATTGAGGGTACCTCTGGCTACCTAATGCTAAGGGGCACCTGTAGCTACCTATCAAGACAGTGGCGGACACAGCCAGCAGTAGGCCCCTGTGCAAAATACCAATTGCAGGCCGCTGACATGCAGCTAAAAGTGGGTGTGGCCATAACTAAATTGGGTGTGGTTACACATTGCATATATTTACCAATGCAGCCTATGGAAACCTTCCCTGGGGCTCAGAAATATTTTTTGATGCATACATGTAACATCTGCATTATGCAGGTTACTGAACAAAAGCAAAACTTACACCCCAAGACCCACAATCCTGCATTAAGACAGAGCCTGACATGACAGGCTCATGTCTTTTATACTTAAAATGTATTTCCTTTTTAACAGTGCACATTGCTTGGCTGTCCTGCTGATCCTCTGCCTGTAATACATTTAGCCATAGCCCCCGAACAAGCATGCAAATCAGATCTGACTGGAATGTGGAGCTGACTGGAGCAAATGAAAATCAATCTAGGACTGACTAGCCAAAGATGGTGCAGTCTTCAGTGGCAGTTTGTAGTCTAGACTAACTGGCTGGAACCCAGTGCAGAGGCTGAGTAAGCTAGGAGGCAGGAGGTGCAGTTGGAGGATAAGACAATGGATTGTAAACAGGAGGGGGATGCAGGGATCCAGGATATTTTTTTTTTGAGGGTGCTATGCAGGTGCTGGATTCGTCGCTGGGGTAGATGCTGGCCGCGACAAAAGATGGGCATGTCCATGCACTGGGAAGTGGCCTTGGCAATGACAGGTCCAGGCAGGGCATGAACTTGAACTTAGCAGCGGTGTAATTCACTGACAGTGGACATCAACAGGAAACTTTGAAGGAAGCCAGTGCTGGTCGTAATGGAAAAATCTACGCTTACGGATCATTACGTGTAATTTTACGCTATTACGCAATTACGGTTACGGCATTAGAAATTATCTACGGTTCATCACTGTAATTACGCGTTAACTTACGCAGTTACGCATAAGGATACCGTAATGTAGGTGCTTATGCTACGATGTTACGCATAGTGCCGTAATACCCATTAATACGTACTTTTTGACGCATACGGACGATGTGTACGCAATAGCCGTCAATGTGACAGCTATTGCGTACACATCATTCATATGCGTCAAAACGTACGCTCATATACTGAAGGGCGGGAGAAGATACTATTGGTTGCTTAGGATGTTGACTGATTGGCTACTCTTAGAAAAGGGGAGTTTTTACGTTAGTAATTACGCGTAAAATTACGCATAAGTCTTCGTAAAATTACGCATACCTAGCAATTACAGGAAACAGCGTAATTACGATACCACTTAACTGCTTACACGTAAATAATTACACGTAAGACCGTAAGTTACGCGTATCGCTTACGCGTAAATTTACATTGAATTACGGTGCGTAATTACGCTCATGCGTAATTTCGGCCCAGCACTGAAGGAAGCCCCCTCTCCTAATATAAAATAATGCACTATTTACTATACATATAGCAGAGAGAAGATAGTGAGCTCCACTGAGGACAGCCCTTGACATGACTATCTGCTCTGTAATGTGCTGCAGAGGATGTCAATGCTATATAAATACATAATATTAATATGGTTGGCTACTAGATATGACTATGGCAGGGACATGACTATGTACTCTGTGAAGTGGTGCAGAAAATGTCAATGTTATATAAATACATATTAATTATATGGTTTAATAGTGACACGGCTATGTACACTGTGAGGTGCTAGCAACATGTGCTATTTAAATTGTAATATTCAGACATTTACAATGAGCCATTGCTGATTTCTTTTTTTAAGGGGTGGGGGGGGGGGAGAGGGAGGAGGATTGAGTTGGGTGTAAGAGAGATAAAGAGACATTGGGAAATGGACAGAATAGAGGAAGACAGTAAACGCAGCCATACATCAACCATCCTATTAGATTATTATACTTTGATGAAACTTGGTGCCGCCAAGAGCATGTCCAATCGGCAGACGATGTGTCCAATTTCTGGCCCAAATTGGTTGCATCTATCGATGGGACATGCTGCATGATGTAGGGCTGACATGCTCGATCAGGTGCGTAACGGTATGCAATATCGGGATGAACGACAAAACCCCCCTAATGTAAAATGTGCCCGCCCCATCCCCCCTGCAGTGTACTTTACTTGTCGGTGTCCACAGCTGGCTCCGGGTTCCATCCTCAGACATACACCCCACGTTGTTGCTGGCGTATACAAGACATCACACATGCGCCCATGTATATGCCGGCAACCATGTGGGCCGTGTGTTTTGGAGGCAGACAGAGCCATCAGCAGAAACCCACAGGTATAGTATACTGCATAGGGCACTGGGGGGGACATTTTACATTAATGGGGGGACAATGGTGAGGCGGCGAATGCGGCGTCACACGGATGATTTCTGAGAGATTTCAGTCTTCACCTCTCTGTTTGGCTGGGACATGCAGAGAAAGCTAATTTACTGTGGGTGACACAGGAGAGAGGGGGAGAGGGTCAGAGGGACACAGGGACACAGGCAGAGATAACAGATGAAAGTCAGATGGCAAATAAACAGTTAATGATCCAGCTTACATAGCGTGCTCTGCTCGGCTGTCATCTCTCCCTGCTAGAGAAGCTCCTGCTGCAGCACAGCACTCCCAACGATCTCCTTTCTGCTGTGAAGTTCCATTGCTGAACGAGCGAGTGGCTGTGTCTCAGAGAAATCCAAACTTGCCGCTCTGCAGCCAGAAATACGGGGGAGCAGGGCCGGTCCTGGACTTTCTGCTGCCTGAGGCAAAAAAATCGTGAAGGCGCCCCCCCCTCGATACCCCCTTCCCCGATACCTTTCCCCCTCCCCCGGCCGATACCCCCCCCCCCCCTATATCTCTGTCTGTCTCCATTTGCTTGTTCTCCCTCCTGTCTTTCTTAGCAAAATTAAGCCTGATACACACTTTCAATTACGATTGGCCAATCATTGACCAATTTTACCACCTTCCTTCATGTAGTATAAGGGATACCTACATAATCTGCTCTGTGCAATATCTGCTGCCCAGCCTCATACTACATGATGCAGGTGGTAAAATTGGTCAGTGATTGGCCAATCATAATTGAAAGTGTGTACCAGGCTTTAGCCCTCATCTTAAAAGTGGATGTGTTAGAGGATTTAAATGAATCATGTATAATCCAAGGAGTGGGACCGAGTTGGTTTGCTGGGACAGTGTGTTGGTTGGGTCAGGTGCACCGTGGGGAGAGGAATCGTCACGATTCCTCTCCACACCCAACCAACACACTGTCTCAGCAAACCACCTCGGTTCCACTCCTTGGATTATACATGATTCATTTAAATCCTCTAACACATCCACTTCTAAGATGAGGGCTAAAGCCTGGTACACACATAAAATTATGTATCAATCATGTCTATGCCACTGTGATTCACCACCCTGCTGTCAGACATCATCTCAGAGACGTAAATAGTTGGAGCGCAGACAGACCATGCTATTATGCCTCCTTCCTTAACCACCTGAGCGGTCTGGACGAGCTGAGCTCGTCCAACACCGCCGGAGGTCGCCGCTCAGGCCCTGCTGGGCCGATTTTAATCAAATAAAAAGCAGCACACGCAGCCGGCACTTTGCCAGCCGCGTGTGCTGCCTGATCGCCGCCGCTCTGCGGCGATTCGCCGCGAGCAGCGGCGAAAGAGGGTCCCCCCAGCCGCCTGAGCCCAGCGTAGCCGGAACAAAAAGTTCCGGCCAGCGCTAAGGGCTGGATCGGAGGCGGCTGACGTCAGGACGTCGGCTGACGTCGATGACGTCACTCCGCTCGTCGCTATGGCGACGATATAAGCAAAACAAGGAAGGCCGCTCATTGCGGCCTTCCTTGTTTATTCTGGGCGCCGGAGGCGATCGGAAGATCGCCTCCGGAGCGCCCTCTAGTGGGCTTTCATGCAGCCAACTTTCAGTTGGCTGCATGAAATAGTTTTTTTTTTATTTAAAAAAAACCCTCCCGCAGCCACCCTGGCGATATAATCAGAACGCCAGGGTGGTTAATCTCTCCTCCCAATCCAAACCACTAGGTGCCTTCAGTCAGTCAGTCCCACTGGCAATATAGCTAGCCTAGCCAGCCGAGGTTGTAAGTATGGTGCAGTGCAGACCGTGCAGTTGGTGAAGCCTGCTGCTGCTGCCACCCTCCTGTATGTCCCCGACCCGACCCCTTTTATTATAGCAGCATGCAGCAGTACAGAGACACAGACAAACATCATCATCACATAGCAGTAAAAAAAAATTGAAAAAAAAGGAATCCAACCAACCGACCAACCGTGGCTCCTCAAGCCTGAGAGGACTGAGGCAGGCAGAGTGACTCACCGGGGATGGGGTCTGGCGGCGGCGGCTATGGCAGGCATCGGGCATCCAGCATGATCCATCCTGCACTGGCAGGCAGGGGACAGACGGCTGCGGCGGGCATGCTCCATCTCGCCCTGGCTGGCAAGGCCGGTGAACAGCAGCGGCAGGCTCGTCATCATCGTCACGGTCACGGCGGCGCTCAGTGACCGTGACTGACACAATCAGGGACAATAGGGCGGGCGGCAGCCGCCGCCATCATCATCATCTAGCAGGCCGCTTTTGGAGAGGCCGCGCAGAGCTGGAGTTGTCGGATTCGGAGGCCGGCGGCATCACGGTGGGTGGCACGTGGCAGCAGAACTGGTGTGTGGTGCACTGCATAGCCTAGTTGGGGGCGGGCAGAACACAGTCCGGACGGCCGGGTCAATGACTCACGGTGTGTGCAGGCACGGAGGCGTCACAGGAGCAGGACTTCACTGCAGAGTCTGCACTGTAGCCTGCAGGCAAATTGAGGAAGCAGCCAATCAGGCGGGCCGGGCAGCGGTAAACCAGCACTCGCTCCCCTCTCCAGTCAGACTAGAAGGCGGCAAGAACCAGGCGCAGTCACTTCCTCGTTATGCCTGGTGCCACCCCTCCACTTCCTGCCGCCTGAGGAACTCCCCTCACCCCGCCTCATGGGAGGGCCGGCCCTACGGGGGAGGGGCATCACACGAAGAGCAGGCAGCAGCACAGAGCTGTGCTGTGCTTTGCCTGCGATGTCTGTGACGTAACCTACAAATGGATCACTGATACTTCATGGGCCCTTGAGAAAATGATCTTGACGGGCCCCTGTATCAAGAGCAAGGGAAGTAAAGGAGAAGTGACATCTGGAACAGACAGCACACTTGCTGTGCAGTTTGGTGGGGCTTTTAAGGTTCATGGAAGGCAAAATCTAAGGTGCCAGGATATCTGTGCCTATAGGCTCCTGCAAGGTAAATCCGGGCCTGACCCTATCTTTTTTGACACATACAAAATTATTCTGCAGTTTCTAAGACTCCCAGAAGGGCCTGCTTCTGAATACGCCCCAAGATCAACAAAAGGAGCAACATGGGAAGGCTGAGCATTCTAGGATTTGGCACAGTAACAGATACTTTTTGAGACTAGTTGTAAAACATGCCAACATTTCATGTTAAAAATGCTCAGCTATTTTCTATGTATCCCTTCCTAAACAAGCACGCTTCTCTATACCCTCTCCCTGAAATCAACTTGGCCATAATGCACATTGCTGTATATGTATTGTATACAAAATTCACTATCAGCAGAATCAGTAATACAAATTAGCCATTTATTTAGGAAAGGGTTCTTTACAGTATGAGTGATTAAAATGTGAAATGCATTGCCACAGAAAGTAGTTGTGGCAAATTCTATATCTACATTTAAAGGGGGCTTAGATGCTTTCCTTGCATTGAAAGACATCCATGGCTATACTTACTGTATATTCCTGCATATAAGACTACTTTTTAACCCTTGAAAATCTTCTGAAAAGTTGTGGGTCGTCTTATACGCCGGGTGTTATTGATGCCGGGTGATACGCCCTATCCTGTTACCGATTCTCAGATCTCGCTGCTGAGGGAGCACAATCTATTCTTCTATACCGCTGATAAACAGGTAGACAAGGACAGCTGAACAGTCTACTTAAGGAGAGTTGACCAATGCAACAAGTCAATTGACTATATACTGTTATATACTGGGTAACACATACAGTACAGCACCAGTATCTGTTCATACACCACACCAGTACATTATTATTTTTTTTTTATTTTAATTTGGTGTGCATTGGAAGAGGGGTAGTCTTATACGGCGAGTATATCGCAAACTCTATATTTTAACTGGAAAATTTGGGGGGTCGTCTTATACGCTGGAATATACGGTACTAGGTAATGCCCAGTGGTGTTGATCCAGGGATTTTATCTGATTGCCATCTGGAGGCAGGAAGGTCCAATTTTGGGACTAATTGGATCTAATGCCTTGTAAGGGTTTTCACCTTTCTCTGGATCAACAGGGATATGTGAGGGTGCAGGCTGGTGTTGTACTTTACTTTCTGGTTGGACTCAATTGACATATGCCTTTTTTGAACTCAAATAACTATGTAACTATGTAAACATTACACTTCATTCACTTTTACAAGTACAAGTACACATTTATGTCCCACAATAGAGATGTATGTTGTTTTTTTTTCACTTTAATATGTTTAAGGATTGACCAGGTTATTCCTTCCGTGTATTTCTTCTTCCCTGAAGTGAGGGATATAATCGAAGATGACAATGCCAGGAGTTGTTGGACTCCTGATTGTAAAAGATTAGCGCATGAGACAATATTTTCACTCATGGATTGGCCACAACAGAGTCCAGACCTTATCCTATCTAAAATCTTTAGAATTTGCTGGAGAACAAATTGCACAGTGCTCCGACGCTCTCTTCATCTCTGTTTTCAGTGAAACATTAAACAGCTCTGGATGGAAATAAATTTTGTGACATTGCAGAAACTCATAGAAATGATGCTACAGTGAATGTGCATTATAACTAAAGCTCAAATCTATTAACCCATTGCACTCTCACATGCAAATGTTCAAACAAATGCATTCACAGATTCACTCATCCAGGCACAACTGTTATCCATACAGCTAAGTTAAAAGGCGGGGTTTTAGTTCCCAGAAGAATGCATTCTTATGCTTAGTCACCTATACTGCGCAGAAGTACCCAGGTAAACATAGGTGTCCTAACTCTGGCCCTGTAACATGCATAGTCCAGACATGCAAACACATCCATTGCATCAAACCTATCAATGGATTAGGAGCACACATCCTGACGTCCTCTCCTGGGACAGATAGTGCATCTTACCAATCGCACAAGGGAGCTAACGTAATGTATCCATGTGCACCATGCACATACACCAGCATAAGCTGTGTGCATGCTGACAAACACATACAGGGGAAGGAGGGAGTGCACTGAATTAGACCCTAGCCACAGGGGTCAGTAACAAGAAAAAAATACATATATCCAGGCACATCGCCTCTAGTTAGGACATTAAATAAATTATTAAGGAAAGGGAGGTGCTGAAGGGGGTGTGGCTAGAAAACAGCAAAAATCTATTAACCCTTCGCACTCTCGCATGCAAATGTTCAAACAAATGCATTCACAGATTCACTCAGCCAGGCACAACTGTTATCCCTACAGCTAAGTTAAAAGCCGGGGTTAGCCTGTGGCTAGGGTCTAATTCAGTGCACTCCCTCCTTCCTCTGTATGTGTTTGTCAGCAGGCACACAGCTTATGCTGGTGTATGTGCATGGTGCACATGGACACATAACGTTAGCTCCCTTGTGCGATTGGTAAGATGCACTGTCTGTCCCAGGAAAGTATGTCAGGATGTGTGCTCCTAATCCATTGATAGGCTTGATGCAATGAATGTGTTTGCGAAGGGTTAATAGATTTTCGCTGTTTTCTAGCCACACCCCCTTCAGCACCTCTCTTTCCTTAATCATTTATTTAATGTCCTAACTAGAGGCGATGTGCCTGGTTATATGTATTTTTTTTCTTGTTACTGACCCCTGTGGCTAGGGTCTAATTCAGTGCACTCCCTCCTTCCCCTGTATGTGATTGTCAGCATGCATACAGCTTATGCTGGTGTATGTGCATAGTGCACATGGACACATAATGTTAGCTCCCTTGTGCGATTGGTAAGATGCACTGTCTGTCCCAGGAGAGGACGTCAGGATGTGTGCTCCTAATCCATTGATAGGTTTGATGCAATGAATGTGTTTGCATGTCTGCACTATGCATGTTACAGGGCCAGAGTTAGGACACCTATGTTTACCTGGGTACTTCTGCGCAGTATAGGTGACTTAGCATAAGAATGCATTCTTCTGGGAACTAAAACCACGACTTTTAACTTAGCTGTAAGGATAACAGTTGCGCCTGGATGAGTGAATCTGTGAATGCATTTGTTTGAACATTTGCATGCGAGAGTGCAAAGGGTTAATAGATTTTTGCTGTTTTCTAGCCACACCCCCTTCAGCACCTCCCTTTCCTTAATAATTTATTTAATGTCCTCCTAACTAGAGGTGATGTGCCTGGATATGTGTAATTTTTTCCTATAACTAAAGCTTATGGCAGTCCAATAAAATATTACAGTGTGTGACCTTCTATTGAACAGGCAGTGTAGACCTTAACCACTTGAGGACCGTGGGCTTTACCCCCCTTAAGGACCGGCCACTTTTTTTCCATTCAGACCACTGCAGCTTTCACGGTTTATTGCTCGCTCATACAACCTACCACCTAAATGAATTTTGGCTCCTTTTCTTGTCACTAATAAAGCTTTCTTTTGGTGCTATTTGATTGCTCCTGCGATTTTTACTTTTTATTATATTCATCAAAAAAGACATGAATTTTGGCAAAAAAATGATTTTTTTTTACTTTCTGTGCTTACATTTTTCAAATAAAGTAAAATTTCTGTATACATGCAGCGCAAAAAATGTGGACAAACATGTTTTTGATAAAAAAAACCCATTCAGTGTATATTTATTGGTTTGGGTAAAAGTTATAGCGTTTACAAACTATGGTGCAAAAAGTGAATTTTCCCATTTTCAAGCATCTATGACTTTTCTGACCACCTGACATGTTTCATGAGGGGCTAGAATTCCAGGATAGTATAAATACCCCCCAAATTACCCCATTTTGGAAAGAAGACATCCCAAAGTATTCACTGAGAGGCATAGTGAGTTCATATAAGATATTAATTTTTGTCACAAGTAAGCGGAAAATGACACTTTGTGACAGACAAAAAAAAAGTTTCCATTTCTTCTAACTTGTGACAAAAAAAATGAAATCTGCCACGGACTCACCATGCCCCTCTCTGAATACCTTGAAGTGTCTACTTTCCAAATTTGAGTCATTTGTGGGGTGTGTTTACTGTCCTCGCATTTTGGGGGGTGCTAATTTCTAAGCACCCCTGTAAAGCCTAAAGGTGCTCATTGGACTTTGGGCCCCTTAGCGCAGTTAGGCTGCAAAAAAGTGCCACACATGTGGTATCGCCGTACTCGAGAGAAGTAGTACAATGTGTTTTGGGGTGTATTTTTACACATACCCATGCTGGGTGGGAGAAATAACTCTGTAAATGGACAATTGTGTGTAAAAAAAATCAAAAGATTGTCATTTACAGAGGTATTTCTCCCACCCAGCATGGGTATGTGTAAAAATACACCCCAAAACACATTATACTACTTCTCCCGAGTACGGCGATACCACATGATTGGCACTTTTTTGCAGCCTAACTGTGCTAAGGGGCCCAAAGTCCAATGAGTACCTTTAGGATTTCACAGGTCATTTTTGTTTCAAGACTACTCCTCACGGTTTAGGGCCCCTAAAATGCCAGGGCAGTATAGGAACCCCACTAATGACCCCATTTTAGAAAGAAGACACCCCAAGGTATTCCGTTAGGAGTATGGTGAGTTCATAGAAGTTTTTATTTTTTTGTCACAAGTTAGCGGAAATTGATTTTAATTGTTTTTTTTTCACAAAGTGTCATTTTCCGCTAACTTGTGACAAAAAATAAAATCTTCTATGAACTCACCATACTCCTAACGGAATATGTTTGGGTGTCTTCTTTCTAGAATGGGGTCATTTGTGGGGTTCCTATACTGCCCTGGCATTTTAGGGGCCCTAAACCGTGAGGAGTAGTCTTGAAACAAAATGTCGCAAAATGACCTGTGAAATCCTAAAGGTACTCATTGGACTTTGGGCCCCTTAGCGTACTTAGGGTGTAAAAAAGTGCCACATATGTGGTACCGCCGTACTCAGGAGAAGTAGTATAATGTGTTTTGGGGTGTATTTTTACACATACCCATGCTGGGTGGGAGAAATATCTCTGTAAATGACAATTGTTTCATTTTTTTTACACACAATTGTCCATTTACAGAGAGATTTCTCCCACCCAGCATGGGTATGTGTAAAAATACACCCCAAAACACATTATACTACTTCTCCTGAGTATGGCGATACCACATGTGTGACACTTTTTTGCAGCCTAGGTGCGCTAAGGGGCCCAACGTCCTAATCACAGGTCATTTTGAGGCATTTGTTTTCTAGACTACTCCTCACGGTTTAGGGCCCCTAAAATGCCAGGGCAGTATAGGAACCCCACAAGTGACCCC
Organism: Hyperolius riggenbachi; assembly: GCF_040937935.1. NCBI lineage: Eukaryota > Metazoa > Chordata > Amphibia > Anura > Hyperoliidae > Hyperolius > Hyperolius riggenbachi. The sequence goes on from NC_090650.1 coordinate 234,970,042, forward strand.
ATTTTAGAAAGAAGACACCCCAAGGTATTCCGTTAGGTGTATGGCGAGTTCATAGAAGATTTTATTTTTTTGTCACAAGTTAGTGAAAAATGACACTTTGTGGAAAAAAAAAAATCAATTTCCGCTAACTTTTGACAAAAAAAAAATCTTCTATGAACTCGTCATACACCTAACAGAATACATTGGGGTGTCTTTTTCTAAAATGGGGTCAGTTTGTGGGGTTCCTATACCGCCCTGGCATTTTACAGGCCCAAAACCGTGAGTAGTCTGGAAAACAAATGTCTCAAAATGACTGTTCAGGGGTATAAGCATCTGAAAATTTTGATGACAGGTGGTCTTTGAGGGGGCGAATTTTGTGGAACCGGTCATAAGCAGGGTGGCCTTTTAGATGACAGGTTGTATTGGGCCTGATCTGATGGATAGGAGTGCTAGGGGGTGACAGGTGGTGATTGATGGGTGTCTCAGGGGGTGGTTAGAGGGGAAAATAGATGCAATCAATGCACTGGGGAGGTGATCGGAAGGGGGTCTGAGGGGGATCTGAGGGTTTGGCCGAGTGATCAGGAGCCCACACGGGGCAGAATAGGGCCTGATCTGATGGGTAGGTGTGCTAGGGGGTGACAGGAGGTGATTGATGGGTGCCTCAAGGTGTGATTAGAGGGGGGAATAGATGCAAGCAATGCACTGGCGAGGTGATCAGGGCTGGGGTCTGAGGGCGTTCTGAGGGTATGGGCGGGTGATTGAGTGCCCTAGGGGCAGATAGGGGTCTAATCTGATGGGTAGCAGTGACAGGGGGTGATTGATGGGTAATTAGTGGGTGTTTGGAGGAGACAATAGATGTAAACACTGCGCTTGGATGGTGATCTGATGTCGGATCTGCGGGCGATCTATTGGTGTGGGTGGGTGATCAGATTGCCCGCAAGGGGCAGGTTAGGGGCTGATTGATGGGTGGCAGTGACAGGGGGTGATTGATGGGTGATCAGTGGGGTATTACAGGGAAGGACAGATGTAAATAATGCCCTGGCGAATTGATAAGGGGGGTCTGAGGGCAATCTGAGCGTGTAGGCGGGTGATTGGGTGCCCGCAAGGGGCAGATTAGGGTCTGATCTGATGGGTAACAGTGACAGGTGGTGATAGGGGGTGATTGATGGGTAATTAGTGGGTGTTTAGAGGAGACAATAGATGTAAACACTGCGCTTGGGTGGTGATCTGATGTCGGATTTGCGGGCGATCTATTGATGTGGGTGGGTGATCAGATTGCCCGCAAGGGGCAGGTTAGGGGCTGATTGATGGGTGGCAGTGACAGGGGGTGATTGATGGGTGGCAGTGACAGGGGGTGATTGATGGGTGATCAGTGGGTTATTACAGGGAAGGACAGATGTAAATATTGCACAGGCCAATTGATAAGGGGAGGTCTGAGGGCAATCTGAGTGTGTAGGCGGGTGATTGGGTGCCCGCAAGGGGCAGATTAGGGTCTGATCTGATGGGTAACAGTGACAGGTGGTGATAGGGGGTGATTGATGGGTGATTGATGGGTAATTAGTGGGTGTTTAGAGGAGAGAATAGATGTAAACACTGCGCTTGGGTGGTGATCTGATGTCGGATCTGCGGGCGATCTATTGGTGTGGGTGGGTGATCAGATTGCCCACAAGGGGCAGGTTAGGGGCTGATTGATGGGTGGCAGTGACAGGGGGTGATTGATGGGTGGCAGTGACAGGGGGTGATTGATGGGTGATTGACAGGTGATTGACAGGTGATCAGTGGGTTATTACAGGGAAGGACAGATGTAAATAATGCCCTGGCGAATTGATAAGGGGGGGTCTGAGGGCAATCTGAGCGTGTAGGCGGGTGATTGGGTGCCCGCAAGGGGCAGATTAGGGTCTGATCTGATGGGTAACAGTGACAGGTGGTGATAGGGGGAGATTGATGGGTGATTGATGGGTAATTAGTGGGTGTTTAGAGGAGAGAATAGATGTAAACACTGCGCTTGGATGGTGATCTGATGTCGGATCTGCGGGCGATCTATTGGTGTGGGTGGGTGATCAGATTGCCCGCAAGGGGCAGGTTAGGGGCTGATTGATGGGTGGCAGTGACAGGGGGTGATTGATGGGTGATTGACAGGTGATTGACAGGTGATCAGGGGGGATAGATGCATACAGTACACAGGGGGGGGGGGGTCTGGGGGGGGGAGTTTGGGGAGAATCTGAGGGGTGGGGGGTGATCAGGAGGGGGCAGGGGGCAGGGGGGGTAAAAAAAAAATAGCGTTGACAGATAGTGACAGGGAGTGATTGATGGGTGATTAGGGGGGTGATTGGGTGCAAACAGGGGTCTGGGGGGTGGGCAGGGGGGGTCTGAGGGGTTCTGTGGGCGATCTGGGGCAGGGGGAGAGAAATCAGTGTGCTTGGGTGCGACATAGGGTGGCTGCAGCCTGCCCTGGTGGTCCCTCGGACACTGGGACCACCAGGGCAGGAGGCAGCCTGTATAATACACTTTGTAAACATTACAAAGTGTATTATACACTTTGTATGCGGCGATCGTCGGGTTAACATCCCGCCGGCGCTTCCGTATGGCCGGCGGGATGTTGCGGCGGGTGAGCGGAGACAGGCGCCGGCGGAGGATCGCGTCACGGATGACGCGATCGCTCCGCCCATGCCCCTACAAGGACCGCCGCCATTTGTCAATACGGCGGTCCTTGCGGGGTCCACTTCCCGGCCACCAATTGTCAATACGGCGGTCGGGAAGTGGTTAATGTAGAATTATCTGTATACAAATTATACCAGTAATTGTGTTCTTATACAGTGGGTCATAGCAACACAAAAAAATGTTTCTGTACCATGTGAGCCAAAAGAATTAGGTAGGTAGAAAAACAAGTTGTTGTAAAATACAACATTTAGTGATGTCACAAACTAGTTGCAGGAGAACAGTTTGCAGCGAACAATGGCGAATGTTTGCAAAGTTTGCTTTTTCTGCCCATGTTAAAGTATAGAGCAGTTTGTGCCATTGTTCACCGCAAAATGTTCACCTACAAACAGTTAGTGCTATCATTATTGACTAACTGTAAAAAAGGTTATGAATCAGGATGACACTTTTTTTTGACTAACGTTAAAAAAATGTAAAGTGTAAGCTTTCAACCCAATAGATAGGTGTTCTTTAGTGTTGGGCGAACAATGTTCGCCACTGTTCGGGTTCTGCAGAACATCACCCTGTTCGGGTGATGTTCGAGATCGGCCGAACACCTCATGGTGTTCGGCCAAACTGTTCGGCCATATGGCCGAAGTAAGAGCGCATGGCCGAACGTTACCCGAACGTTCGGCTAGCGCTGTGATTGGCCGAACGGGTCACGTGTAGTGTTGGGCGAACATCTAGATGTTCGGGTTCGGGCCGAACATGGCCGCGATGTTCGGGTGTTCGAGCCGAACTCCGAACATAATGGAAGTCAATGAGGACCCGAACTTTCGTGCTTTGTAAAGCCTCCTTATATGCTACATACCCCAAATTTACAGGGTATGTGCACCTTGGGAGTGGGTACAAGAGGAAAACAAATTTAGCAAAAAGAGCTTATAGTTTTTGAGAAAATCGATTTTAAAGTTTCAAAGGGAAAACTGTCTTTTAAATGCGGGAAATGTCTGTTTTCTTTGCACAGGTAACATGCTTTTTGTCGGCATGCAGTCATAAATGTAATACATATAAGAGGTTCCAGGAAAAGGGACCGGTAACGCTAACCCAGCAGCAGCACACGTGATGGAACAAGAGGAGGGTGGCGCAGGAGGAGAAGGCCACGCTTTGAGACACAACAACCCAGGCCTTGCATGAGGACAAGAAGCGTGCGGATAGCAATTTGCGTTTTGTCGCCATGCAGTCATATATGTAATACAGATGAAAGGTTCAATAAACAGGGACCGGAAACGCTAACCCATCACAGATGTTCATTGTTCATGTTACTTGGTTGGGGTCCGGGAGTGTTGCGTAGTCGTTTCCAATCCAGGATTGATTCATTTTAATTTGAGTCAGACGGTCTGCATTTTCTGTGGAGAGGCGGATACGCCGATCTGTGACGATGCCTCCGGCAGCACTGAAACAGCGTTCCGACATAACGCTGGCTGCCGGGCAAGCCAGCACCTCTATTGCGTACATTGCCAGTTTGTGCCAGGTGTCTAGCTTCGATACCCAATAGTTGAAGGGTGCAGATGGATTGTTCAACACAGCTATGCCATCTGACATGTAGTCCTTGACCATCTTCTCCAGGCGATCGGTGTTGGAGGTGGATCTGCACGCTTGCTGTTCTGTGTGCTGCTGCATGGGTGTCAGAAAATTTTCCCACTCCAAGGACACTGCCGATACCATTCCCGTTTGGGCACTAGCTGCGGCTTGTGTTGTTTGCTGCCCTCCTGGTCGTCCTGGGTTTGCGGAAGTCAGTCTGTGGGCGTACAACTGGCTAGAGGAGGGGGAGGATGTCAATCTCCTCTTTAAAGTCTCCACAAGGGCCTGCTGGTATTCTTCCATTTTGACCTGTCGGACTCTTTCTTCAAGCAGTTTTGAAACATTGTGTTTGTACCATGGATCCAGAAGGGTATAAACCCAGTAATTGGTGTGGAGCGCTTTGAGTCCGACAGGAGAAAAGCGCTATACAAATGTTCGGATTATTATTGTCCAGAATGCGCACAATGCGTGGGTCGCGTTCAATGCAGTCCTAGGCCAAAGAGGTCATAGCCTAGGGTCACAAAAACCTGTTTATTTGGGCTATTTCAATGGTAGTGATGGTGACGTACATAAATCTCAGCCATGGCCGTTAGCAACGTCTGAATTTCACGAAATGTCTCATGCAGGTAGAAGACATATTGTTAGACTTGGATTCCAAAGATGGGGTCCCTACATCTCTGCAAACCAGAGTTACAGGGGTCCAAAATTGGTAAAATCCCCCATAGGCTTTCATTGGGTCTCCTATTTACAGTTCCAAAATCTCACATCTTTTCAAAGGGCAATGGCTCAGCAGTGGCAAATTTTCTAGCATTGTAGGGACCCTTAGGGGGAACATGACTGGTGAGTTTCGGGCCCCTAGGCCAAAGAGGTCATAGCCTAGGGTCACAAAAACCTGTTTATTTGGGCTATTTCAATGGTAGTGATGGTGACGTACATAAATCTCAGCCATGGCCGTTAGCAACGTCTGAATTTCACGAAATGTCTCATGCAGGTAGAAGACATATTGTTAGACTTGGATTCCAAAGATGGGGTCCCTACATCTCTGCAAACCAGAGCTACAGGGGTCCAAAATTGGTAAAATCCCCCATAGGCTTTCATTGGGCCTCCTATTTACAGTTCCAAAATCTCACATCTTTTCAAAGGGCAATGGCTCAGCAGTACCAAATGTTCTAGCATTGTAGGGACCCTTAGGGGGAACATGACTGGTGAGTTTCGGGCCCCTAGGCCAAAGAGGTCATAGCCTAGGGTCACAAAAACCTGTTTATTTGGGCTATTTCAATGGTAGTGATGGTGACGTACATAAATCTCAGCCATGGCCGTTAGCAACGTCTGAATTTCACGAAATGTCTCATGCAGGTAGAAGACATATTGTTAGACTTGGATTCCAAAGATGGGGTCCCTACATCTCTGCAAACCAGAGTTACAGGGGTCCAAAATTGGTAAAATCCCCCATAGGCTTTCATTGGGCCTCCTATTTACAGTTCCAAAATCTCACATCTTTTCAAAGGGCAATGGCTCAGCAGTGGCAAATTTTCTAGCATTGTAGGGACCCTTAGGGGGAACATGACTGGTGAGTTTCGGGCCCCTAGGCCAAAGAGGTCATAGCCTAGGGTCACAAAAACCTGTTTATTTGGGCTATTTCAATAGTAGTGATGGTGACGTACATAAATCTCAGCTATGGCCGTTAGCAACGTCTGAATTTCACGAAATGTCTCATGCAGGTAGAAGACATATTGTTAGACTTTCATTGCCTCCCTATTTCACTTTCCAAAATCTCACATCTTTTCAAAGGGCAATGGCTCAGCAGTACCAAATTTTCTAGCATTGTAGGGACCCTTAGGGGGAACATGGCTGGTTAGTTTTGGGCCCCTAGGCCAAAGAGGTCATAGCCTAGGGTCACAAAAACCTGTTTATTTGGGCTATTTCAATGGTAGTGATGGTGACGTACATAAATCTCAGCCATGGCCGTTAGCAACGTCTGAATTTCACGAAATGTCTCATGCAGGTAGAAGACATATTGTTAGACTTGGATTCCAAAGATGGGGTCCCTACATCTCTGCAAACCAGAGTTACAGGGGTACCAAATTGGTAAAATCCCCCATAGACTTTCATTGCCTCCCTATTTCACTTTCCAAAATCTCACATCTTTTCAAAGGGCAATGGCTCAGCAGTGGCAAATTTTCTAGCATTGTAGGGACCCTTAGGGGGAACATGACTGGTGAGTTTCGGGCCCCTAGGCCAAAGAGGTCATAGCCTAGGGTCACAAAAACCTGTTTATTTGGGCTATTTCAATGGTAGTGATGGTGACGTACATAAATCTCAGCCATGGCCGTTAGCAACGTCTTAATTTCACGAAATGTCTCATGCAGGTAGAAGACATATTGTTAGACTTTCATTGCCTCCCTATTTCACTTTCCAAAATCTCACATCTTTTCAAAGGGCAATGGCTCAGCAGTACCAAATTTTCTAGCATTGTAGGGACCCTTAGGGGGAACATGGCTGGTTAGTTTTGGGCCCCTAGGCCAAAGAGGTCATAGCCTAGGGTCACAAAAACCTGTTTATTTGGGCTATTTCAATGGTAGTGATGGTGACGTACATAAATCTCAGCCATGGCCGTTAGCAACGTCTGAATTTCACGAAATGTCTCATGCAGGTAGAAGACATATTGTTAGACTTGGATTCCAAAGATGGGGTCCCTACATCTCTGCAAACCAGAGTTACAGGGGTACCAAATTGGTAAAATCCCCCATAGACTTTCATTGCCTCCCTATTTCACTTTCCAAAATCTCACATCTTTTCAAAGGGCAATGGCTCAGCAATGGCAAATTTTCTAGCATTGTAGGGACCCTTAGGGGGAACATGACTGGTGAGTTTCGGGCCCCTAGGCCAAAGAGGTCATAGCCTAGGGTCACAAAAACCTGTTTATTTGGGCTATTTCAATGGTAGTGATGGTGACGTACATAAATCTCAGCCATGGCCGTTAGCAACGTCTTAATTTCACGAAATGTCTCATGCAGGTAGAAGACATATTGTTAGACTTGGATTCCAAAGATGGGGTCCCTACATCTCTGCAAACCAGAGTTACAGGGGTCCAAAATTGGTAAAATCCCCCATAGACTTTCATTGCCTCCCTATTTCACTTTCCAAAATCTCACATCTTTTCAAAGGGCAATGGCTCAGCAGTGGCAAATTTTCTAGCATTGTAGGGACCCTTAGGGGGAACATGACTGGTGAGTTTCGGGCCCCTAGGCCAAAGAGGTCATAGCCTAGGGTCACAAAAACCTGTTTATTTGGGCTATTTCAATGGTAGTGATGGTGACGTACATAAATCTCAGCCATGGCCGTTAGCAATGTCTGAATTTCACGAAATGTCTCATGCAGGTAGAAGACATATTGTTAGACTTGGATTCCAAAGGGCAATGGCTCAGCAGTACCAAATTTTCTAGCATTGTAGGGACCCTTAGGGGGATCATGACTGGTGAGTTTTGCCACTGCTGAGCCATTGCCCTTTGAAATGGTGTGAGATTTTGGAACGGTAAATAGTAGGCCCAATGAAAGCCTATGGGGGATTTTACCAATTTTGGAGCCCTGTAACTCTGGTTTGCAGAGATGTAGGGACCCCATCTTTGGAATCCAAGTCTAACAATATGTCTTCTACCTGCATGAGACATTTTGTGAAATTCAGACATTGCTAACGGCCATGGCTGAGATTTATGTACGTCACCATCACTACCATTGAAATAGCCCAAATAAACAGGTTTTTGTGACCCTAGGCTATGACCTCTTTGGCCTAGGGGCCCGAAACTCACCAGTCATGTTCCCCCTAAGGGTCCCTACAATGCTAGAACATTTGGTACTGCTGAGCCATTGCCCTTTGAAAAGATGTGAGATTTTGGAAAGTGAAATAGGGAGTGTAAAGAAACGCGGAAAAGCCGCCATCTCTCAAGGTGAGGCGGCTGTTTCCGCGCCCAGCATGGCGTCACAACGCGGAAAAAACGCCGCATGCCGCATAGGCAGTGCGGCGGAATCCGCATTGGTAACGGCGGAATCCGCATCGGTAACGGCGGAATCCGCATCAGAGGCGGCCCCCGCACTAGATACATTGCATGACAGTACTGGTGTGGCTGGGACTGATAGTCCACCAAGATTCAGACTTACACGCGCGCGAGCACAGAGGCAGAGTTTAAATAGCAGTTAGAAGGGAGTCGGCTGACCAGCTGGGTCAGCTGACAAATTCCACTGCTCCCATTGGACCAGCAATTAGGGAGGTCCTGGAAAGGTCCTAGAGTATATATACTGCTGGTTATTCACTTGCTCTTTGTCTGGCGTGCGATCACATACGTGGGAGCACCCAGATCCGTAGTCAGATCCTGAAGTGTGCCGGGACCAGCTGGAGCTGTAATCCTACACTTAGCTAGATATTTGATAGCTAAAGTACTAGTTTGATTGTCATTATATGTTATGACTTTTGCCTGCTTTGACTATCCTCCTGAACTCTGATTTTGTACCCCGATATATCTGATACCCCGTTGCTGAACCCTGCCTGTACTTTGACTCCGCCTTTGCCTCCTGATCTTGTACTTTATCTGTCCGTGTGTGTACGACCTGGCTTGTCCGACCTCGAGAACCGACCTTACTGTTAGAGGCGGTTCCTCGCTCTGTTAGTGATCCTTCCTCCTGAAGGTTACTTTCAGTCTGTCCTTCCTACTGTCAGTCTGACTCCTCCCGTCTTGGAGAGCTCAGGTCTGCGGAAGGAATCTGTGCAGTACTCCTTGCTGCATTGAGGCCTTGTCCTCTATGTGTTACTGTTACACCAAAACACTACACTCTACTCAGGTGAACAGAGGTTAGTTTGTATATCGGATTATCGGTGAGACTGCAGATCACTTATAATCTGGTATATATCTGTATTTCCGGTGATACTGCAGATCACCGGTAATCAGATACTCTCTGCGCCCACCGATCGTTACAGAACGCCAGACCCAAAAAATGCAAATGGACGCACACACTGACCGTCTGGGCGCACTTGCCACTTCGGTGGAAAACATCAACCAAGTGCTGGGTAGCCACAAGACTATGATTGATGTCCTTTCAGGCTCTGTGCGAACCCTCCAGACGTCAGTTGATTCAGTGCGATCCCCTCCTAGTGCTGACATACGTATGCCCGTACCAGATAAATTTTCCGGCCACAAGTCTGACTTCCGGAATTTTCAGAGTAGAGTGTTATCGTACTTCGAGTTGAGACCCCGATCCTCAGGGACTGAGACCCAACGGGTCACCTTTATTAAAACTTTACTGACTGGTGACTCCCAGTCATGGGCATACAACCTGCCTCCTACAGATACTGCTCTGACCTCGGTAGAGGAATTCTTTAAGGCCATGGCCGTAATTTACGACGACCCTGATCTTGCGGCAACCTCTGAGCGGAAGCTCAAACTTTTGCGGCAAGACAGGGGTTCAGTCGAGGATTACGCGGCAGAATTTCGCAGATGGTCAGTCACGGCCAGATTTGATAATTTTGCCCTCATGGATTACTTCTTGTCTGGGTTGTCGGAGGAGGTCTCCGATTTAATGCTAACCTTGCCCGAGCCCAGGACAGTCGATGAGGCCATCACATCGGCCATTCGAGTCGACCGTTGATTACGCCATCAGAGGCAGATTCGGGGCAGTCACCGTGCCAGGGTAACATCATATGTGGCACCCTCCGCTGCACCCTTAGTAACGCCATCTCCGTCTGTCTCATCTCCTCCGGCCTTGCCTCCACCCGAACCAATGCAGATTGGTTGTTCGAAATTGACCCAGGTGGAGCGAAGGCGGAGAATGATGGATCAACTGCCCGAACAAGTCGGGGAATGAATTTGCCTAGGAGTAGTGGGGGGTGACACCCTAGACACGCCACTTGCACCCCTTAAAGAAAAGAAATTGCTTCTCCCTTGTACAGTTACATGGGAGAAGAAATCTGTGGCCACTGAGGCTTTCATTGACTCAGGCTCAGCGGCCAATTTTATGAATTTTAAGTTTGCTCAGGAGTTGGGTATTCCGCTCACTCCTGTGACACCTCCCATTCAGGTCACGGCAGTAGACGATTCCCCTCTACAACGGAATCGTGCTCTGTCACAGACCCCGGAGGTGAAGGTCACCATAGGGGCACTGCATGGGGAACAATTATCGTTTTTTGTATTGCACATGTCTACCTCAACTATTATCCTAGGCATGCCGTGGTTGCAACTTCATTCACCTCAAATAGACTGGGCCACGGGTCAGTTAACCACTTGGTCACCTCGTTGTTTTCAGCGGTGTTTGGGGAAGTTGACCTTGGGGCAAACCAGATTTCAGGTGGAAGGGGTACCAGATCAGTATTCTGAATTTTCTGATGTGTTCTGTCCCAAGGCAGCTGATAAATTGCCCCCACATCGTCCTTTCGATTGTCCCATTGATCTCCGTTCAGGTTGTGTTCCCCCCCGGGGTCACTTGTACAATCTGTCAGGGCCCGAAAAATTGGCCATGCAGGAGTACATCCGTGAAAATTTGGCCAAGGGTTTCATTCGCCCGTCCCGGTCACCTGCTGGAGCAGGGTTCTTTTTTGTCAAAAAGAAAGACGGAGGCTTGCGACCCTGCATCGATTATCGCGGTCTCAACAAGATTACTATAAAGAATCGCTATCCGTTGCCACTGATAGATGATTTGTTCACTCAGGTTACTGACGCTAAGATTTTTTCTAAGATAGATTTGCGGGGCGCGTACAATCTGATACGTATAAGAAGGGGCGATGAGTGGAAGACGGCCTTTAATACACCAGACGGGCATTATGAGTACCTGGTGATGCCCTTCGGGTTATGTAATGCTCCGGCCGTTTTTCAGGAACTCATTAACGAGGTATTCCGGGAGGTGTTGTGGAAATTTGTACTAGTTTATCTTGATGATATTCTTATCTTCTCCAACAACCTCACTGAACATAGAAACCATGTGAGGTTTGTGTTAAATCAGTTAAGGCAGAACTCGTTGTAAGGAATTTTATGCATAAGTATATACACTGTCAGCATCCATTTTGTCTTCTCAGCAGCCATCTTAGGATCCATATATATATTGTAGCAAGCTTTTAGTTTAGCCAGATCTTGAAGACTGAACCTGTCATGCTACACTGCATTCTCACTTCCCCAATTCTGTTCTATCTTTGTTCATCTCTCCTACTTACAGGAAACTTCTTATTTGCCACCCTAAAACTGTCACCCAGCACCTGCAGAGAAATGTCATGAGTTTTTGCTGGGAAAATTCTCTCATTTAAATCATGTATTATGTAAATATTGCTGGAATTTCTATGTCTACTGAGTTTGCGCAGGATGTACAAATTACTGTATAAATATAATGATTCAAAGGCAATAATTAATCTGTTTGGCAACCACAACCTGTCTGTGTGTCTCTTATTGTGGCTGACCAGCTGATTCAATGCCAGTACTGGTATAGAAATCACAGAGTATTATTTCTAGGTTTTCTTGGTCATCACTGAAGGTCCAGTGGGTCTGTAAAGTGACCACTTCCTTTCAGCTGGGGAGCTCGTCCTGGGATTCATCGAACGCCTCACTACTCCAATTCATGTAAGTATTAATTAGGTCTTTGTCTTGAAGACTGTTTTTTTTACTTATATGAATTGTCGTGGGTGTTGATGCAGGTAACTCAGGGTATTGAATAGTATTGAGACCTGGGGTCAAAATTTTTAAAGGTATAGTTTTTCAATATATAGACCTTAATGGAAAAAAAAGAAAAAAAACAGAGGGACAGGTAATCAGGTAATCAGGTAATAGGTAATAGGGAATAGGTTTGGCTTTTGGTAAGTCTAGGTTTGACTTTTGGTAAGTCTAAATTTTAAAATTTTCGGACTTTTTAGGTAAAAGTCTGAATGAATTGGGTGTTAGATTTTTTGGGAAAATCTAATTTGTCTATTTGGGTCTGATCAACTCAGTAGTAATTTCTTCAGGAAAGAAAGAGTTCCTTTTGGTAAGGAATTAAGAATAAGGGTTTAGATAGTCGCCATAGTATATTGATTATGTGGGTTCAAATACTTTGTGATTTCTAATATATGTTTGTCTGGTCGTCTGCTTATCTTATCTGTTGCATAGAAGTATAAGATAATTTGTTGGTATTTGTGTGGAACTTCAAGTCCAAATCATTATATAGAGTGATTTGGCTCCACTGTATTGTGTTCCTTACTAAATAATAGATTGGGTTTAAAGAGGATCCCTAGACTTGAATAATATATACAAGAATCCCTAGACTTCAATAATATATTTCTAACCTGAATAGATGGCCAAGAAAGTATATTATAAATTAGAATTGGGTGAGATGGGCCAGAATATTGTTAAGTTAATTCCTGCCCCTACACCTATGAGTTTTGAGTCATGTGTAGATTTTGTTATAAGGGTCTCTGGAAAAAGAGATTTAGTTCACCCCTGGATAGAAAATATAGTGCAGAAGGCAAGGGAAATGAATTTTAGTCCACAAATTCCCTTAATTGGTAGTAATAGCCTAATACATATGAACTTAATTAGGGACTTATGTTTAAAGAGGGAAAAAGATTTGTCACATAATATTAACTGGGATTATCAATATATGTATCGAGGAGCAAAGAATTGGTTAGAATTTGCCCCACATTATTATTACAGGACAGTTGAATAATAATGTGTGTTTTATGTATGTCTGTTGTCTGTCTATAGGGTGCGCCAGCGATGATATAAATTGTTATAAGATTCTTACTGTATTTCTGAGAGAAGGTTAGTAAAATTAATATTAAGAACACACATGGGATTCGGATAAGAGCGGTCATTTACTGAAATCGCCAGTATAAATTCTATGTACGTACAAACTGGTTTCAGACGCCACCTTTGGAAAAGGTCTGTTTGTACTGGGTTTTTGTGATGACCGATCATTAAAATTATCTGAATTATCCATGGGTCATGTAAAATAAGCTTTTCTGTAAAAAGAAACATCTCAGAAATATAGTAATGTAATCAGTTTCCTGTAAATTAGGATCTAATTATGGAATAACATGTATCATAATGTATTAATATATGTATTGTGTACAACCTGACACATATGTGTGTAAATTGGGAGATTGTATTGAGTGCATGTATGTGATATGTATGATAGAGAGGTGATAACTGCAGGGACATAACAATAGGGGGGAGGGGTACAGAAGGACTGACCGTACCCATGCCTTTGGTCCACAAGGGCCCCGAAGGGTCCACCCTCTATCACCGTATTAGTTTTCTATTGGTCCTGAACAATAGTAGTCTTTAACACACTGTTGCCAGTGTGTCCCAATCCCCTCCTTGCACCCCTGACACTCTAAATGTCTTTGGTAAGTTTTGGCGCGCTGTATCAATTGCCCTGTATAGAGTTCTTGGGGGGGGGGGGCTGATGTAAAATCTACACCAGGGCCCGTAGTTAGAATTCTCCTTTAAGTTTGAAAGGGTTAAAAATTAACACACGTCATTTTTAAGGGATCTAATCTGCGCCCGCCAACATCTGTGTGGGTTCCTCCTCTGAATCAGTCAGTGACAGCAAAATAAAATGAGGAAGTAAAAAGTATTGCTTTTTAATCTAATGGGGTCTAACATTAAAACATTAGATTAATTAGGAAACATATATGTCCGTATGTATGGATTAATGTCAGGTATACTACTTGCCTTATAAAATAGTAGTATTTTTAACTCTTTTTATCTGTTAATAATGATTTCTGCATATATACGGATGTATTCTTAATAGTTAGAAATAAAAAAGTTAACAGGATTCGTTTTTTTCTTTTCTTTAATTGGTGTTTCCGGGTGGCTGCACAAAACGCCTGCTTATGGTTTTTTTTCTGCCAGCAGAGAGAGAAAAAAAGAGGAACTAGCGTACTACTTTGTAGAGAAAAAAAAAGCACATTCAGAAGTCTTTTCTGAATATACCGTATATCTGTATACATATGTATCTTATGAGGTATATTATTGGAGTATTTGGAACAGTGAATAATTTATATATATTTCTTTTGTCCCTATCTTTCTTTAATATACCTGCTACTGTGTTGTTCATTACACACGTGGCAGTCTGTAAATAAATCCACACGTCTAGTATAGGAAGTTTTAAAAAAAAAAAGAATGATTTTTCTCCTGAAACTTAGTGTCCTTAAATTAAACTAGATTAATTAATTGATACCAACTGTCACCCAGGTCCATATGTATCTGATTGAAGTTTCCCATACTGCAGAATAGATTTTTGGAATTTTTATACGTGTCCAAAAGAGGTTCTGATACTTTTTCATAGGTAGTATAGTGAAATCATATATCATAGTTTGGGGCCAATTTGGAAGGTAGCCGGTTGATTTGTCTGTGGGTTTTTTGTGTGTGAGGAAACTGAGTCCCTGGAGGAAACCCATGCAGACTCCGTGCAGATGTTAACCAGGCAGAGATTTAAATAACATTGCAAGGCGAGAGCACTGGTTGCTACGTCACCGTGTTACCTTTAATGTCATAGTGTAAAGAGAATTGAGGTTTTAGTACAACTTAATAACTTTATGGATATGATGACAGTTGTCACTTAGACCCATAAAACGTGTACTTAAAGTTAGAAATTGTATCACATTTATTTAAAGTAATAGTTAGTGGTGTTCATTTGAACAGAATTTCTATGGATTACTGAAATAACATTGTATTTCAGAGTCATATAGGATTCATATATAATATTCGGTGGTTCAATGCGGATCAATCCTAGGCATTTTGAGGATAAAATTTTGCTCATACGTTGATAGGGAATGTTTAATTAAAACTCCTAACAGATAGATATCTTATATAAAAATGCACCTACTTTTGTTGAAAGTCTGCCTCATTCTGTAAAAGCCTCTGATAAAGTCTTCCATACTGGCCTAGTCCACCAGAATACAAAAATAATAATAAATCCTCATCACAAATCTATCTCTCTTCGCCACACAGAGAGAAGGAAAAAAAATGCTCCTCCAAAACCACATTGTTGAAATGAAATGTAAACTGCCTGCATTCTGATTCAGATGTTTCTAAGTATCACTGTTAAGGAGATATTGTATCTGATCTTAGATTTGTACAACTATGAACGCAATTTTGAGATCCGTCTGCATGATTTGCATATAAACACTGAATTTCCTGTATTTGAATTTCTCTGAGTAATATGCTGTAACTGCATAATGCTTTAGCAGAAACGCCATTTAAAGCTTCATATATGGGTCCAGGTCATTATTGTGATCATTTCCTGTAATTAATAAGAAAATATGTTTTTTTTAAGCCCAAAACTCTTACAAGTCAATTAAATTAAATTAAATCCTTACACTCAGCATAGGAAAATAAGTACATTTTTCTTAGCCTTAGGAAAATAGCTTAGTTTAATGCTTGAACCTTTTTGACAACCTGCAGAATCATTTGATGTTGATATGACAATTATTTGGATAGATTTTTGGATTTTTGACTGAATTTTTCACTGTTCTGAAGACTCTAGAAAAAATACACTGTTTCATAGTGTACTGTTTAGAAGCTTTACCCCTGACAGGATTTTTAATTTCAGTTCTGCTTGATCTGTAGTTCAGTGTCTGTTTAGTAAGGAGGCCTTAGCCTAGTCTCTGTAGTGCTGTTCTTTGTATGTGTGCCTATAGAAGTGTGTCTCGGGGACAACCATAGGTATAGTACCTTAAGCGCACTATGGGGAAAAGGACACTATAGATGTTCTTTGTATGTCTGTAGCTTTAAATCTAAAAGGGGACCCAACCTTACTACAGGGAGACAGTGCAGGCCACTGTTTCACTTTACTGTAAACCCTGCCATATAGCCTTTTTGCTAACTCTGACTCTGACCAGACATTAAAATAACTTTAATGTATGGTCAAAGAGGGGAAAAGAGCCCGCCCTGCCCAGGCCTGGGGATCTGTTTCACGCAGTGGTGTAGTAAGAAGGGGTAGTGAGGTAGATATTGCCTAGGGCCACCTAAGGTCTGTAAAAAGGAAAGAGCCCTGCCTAGGAAGGAAAGAGCCCTGCCTAGGGCCACCTAAGGTCTTTAAATACATCACTATTTAGGGTTTGGTATGATTGTGGAAGGTATGATGGAATGAGAGTGTGACTTGTAATCAAAGAATGGAGAAATGGGAATTCATTATGGTGTAAAAAATTCATTGGGAATTTATCCTCTCTGCCATGTATGGAGTCACATACTCGCACGGGTACAGCGACACGACGTCATGCGAACGGGGTATTGCGAGAGATCCGTTAGGATCATAGAAAGATCCCTAAGTATGTTTTGAAGTTCATGGTGGAGAGTATGAATCCTATTAGTATTACAACTACTAGGAAAAATAAATGACTTATTGGATTTTTGGGAAAAAACCTGATGCTCGCACATGTCTCTTTATTCTTTCAGAAACAACTTGCCAGACATCTATCCTGAGGAGGATAAGACAGCCTGACCGGAGTCCATCCGGAAGTCATCCATCCAGAGGGAGTCTGAGGCTATCCTGAGTCTATCTTTACAGAAGGATTTCTTACTGGATCCGCTGTTTTGGGTGAAATAGTTCAACTAAGGCCTGAATCCCAGAAAGAGACTTTTTCATCAGTTCCATAGTTGCGTGTGTCATTTGTTGAAGAATGGAACAAGATCTGGATCTCAGACCCAGGAAGATTGTATGGATTGTGGGACATTCTTATGTGTATTGGGCTCGTAGGAAAGCTACTAATAGTGACTATGGGGAAAACCTTGGGTTATCTAGAAATAACTTCATGATCTATTGGTTCAGTATTAGAGGGATGATTTGGAATATGTTTTTTGGTAGGGTTACTTCTTTAATGCGGAGATTTCCTATGCCAGACATTCTTATTTGTCACTTGGGTGGGAACGACGTGGGTAAAGTTAACACTATTGATTTGTTACACCGCATGAAATATGATTTTATGCGCATTCATGAGATCATTCCCCAATGTGTGTTGGTTTTTTCTGAAATCATTCCCAGACGGGTGTGGATTTTTCCTCAAGATAGATTGAGGACCATTAAGACATTCATTAATAGGGCCTTATCTAGATCCCTGCCAGCTATAAGGGGTTTTTCTTATTGGCATAATAAGCTTGAGGGTTCCCGGCCTAACTTATTCCGCCCGGATAGGGTTCACTTGTCTGATCAAGGATTGGATATTTTTAATGCCGATCTTAGATCAATGATTGAATCAGCTGCCATGAGGGGT
This sequence comes from Hyperolius riggenbachi, assembly GCF_040937935.1. NCBI lineage: Eukaryota > Metazoa > Chordata > Amphibia > Anura > Hyperoliidae > Hyperolius > Hyperolius riggenbachi. The sequence continues at coordinate 234,987,464 of NC_090650.1, forward strand.
GGGTCACTATATTAAGGATATGATAGAAAGAGAGCTAGTTGTAAGTCACATTATGGGTTAATGCTTTCTGAAGAGTAAAAGCCTTTATTTTGCTATATCATTTTTCAAGTAAAAATTAGAATTAGGGTTTTTGTAAGTTATATAATGGGTTGACATGTAATGAGCAGATATCTCAATTACTAAATAAGGCCAAATGCTGATAAATCCAGGGATTTTTTCTGATCGCCATTTTGGGGTCAGGAAGGAATTTTCCCTTTTTGGGGCTAAATACACTATGCCTTACAAGGGTTTTTCGCCTTCCTCTGGACCAGCAGTGAAATGGGTCGGTGTGGTACTTTGTTTTTGGTTAAACTTTATGTACACACATCTTTCCTCAACTCAGATAACTATAAAATTGTATATTTATCAGACAGTAGAATATATATATCTACATACCCACGCATACGTGTTGCTACACATATAATTCAGCAGACCTGATCTCAGTGGGCAATTTTCAGGGTACAAGTTTTGGCCATAATTGTCTTGCTAAGTTTTGCTAGAGTATTATATTTTGTCCTATCCTGATTGTGAGTATAATTGGTGAGTGCTCATGTGTTTAATTAGCAGAGTCCTTCTAGTATAGTCAAATCTGAAGGTAGCCATCATTACAGTTGTCCTGTTAGTCCTGATCTTGAAAGAGTATCTATGGCAGCGGTTGCTATTAGTTACATCTTTGTCTGCTTTGGTTTGTAGTGTGTCTGTATAGATATTTACCACTACTGTGGTAAAACGCCAATTGGCTAACATTCCCTTTCCTTGTTAAATCAGAGTTATATCTGTTTGTCTGAATAAAGCATAACAGGATTTTGGTCAGTATGATTGGTGCAATGGACTACAATTTCACAGCAACACAGTTGCCTTGAGCAACTGGATTGGTATATTTAGTATGGGATAGTTGGAAGGCCAGAGATGTTGAGGATCTCATGTAGCCTTATTCCCTAGATTTCTGCTGTGATCTGTATTCCCTTTCACAAATGTGTCCTGGACTGAGGCCTGTAGCTACGTTTTGACCTGCTTGGTGAGTTCTGGCAGTACTCCTGTATTTCTGATCTCAGCCTCTGTACTCTGGGCATTAAGGCCTGAGTATGATTGTAGTTGGGTTGGTGTCCACCTGGGTTAACAGTAGTGTGTGACCTAGAGTAAAGGATACAAAGATAGTTTGGAGTACAGTGGCTGATGGAGGGTCAGAAGTCTGCCATGCCTCACAAATGGGTTGTAAACTAAATTGTAAAGTCAAGACCACCCTCTCACAAATATAGCCACCTTATGCATGCGCTAGTTGCTATCATAAGGGTGTTTTTGACCTTGGCCTACCTAAAAGCCTAGTATTTAGACAAGCCCTTTTTTAGACAGGAGCAGATGGAAACTTCTCTTGGAGTAAGTGCTGATATAAGACAGTTTCTTTCTTGTATTGATCTGAGAGAAACATTCCTGCTGCAGGCTAATTTATACACATGAGTGTACCCTCACATGCAGTATGCATAAGATTTTTGTTAGATTACATCAGGAAAGAGAAGTGCAGACAACTTTTCATGTTATGTCCGTTATCGCATCGGAGGACTGTGACCAGAATTTTGCCCACTGATATGTTAGTTCTGTATAAGGCTAAATAATTGACATTGATATGATTATCTTTTTTCATAAAGATACAATTAGATTGGCATCCCCCAGGATACTAATCCTTGGGGGACGATACTAGCATAGTCTGTGTAGCCATTTTTCCTTCGGAAAATGTCTAAAAAGGAGGGAATTGTAAGGAATTTTATGCATAAGTATATACACTGTCAGCATCCATTTTGTCTTCTCAGCAGCCATCTTAGGATCCATATATATATTGTAGCAAGCTTTTAGTTTAGCCAGATCTTGAAGACTGAACCTGTCATGCTACACTGCATTCTCACTTCCCCAATTCTGTTCTATCTTTGTTCATCTCTCCTACTTACAGGAAACTTCTTATTTGCCACCCTAAAACTGTCACCCAGCACCTGCAGAGAAATGTCATGAGTTTTTGCTGGGAAAATTCTCTCATTTAAATCATGTATTATGTAAATATTGCTGGAATTTCTATGTCTACTGAGTTTGCGCAGGATGTACAAATTACTGTATAAATATAATGATTCAAAGGCAATAATTAATCTGTTTGGCAACCACAACCTGTCTGTGTGTCTCTTATTGTGGCTGACCAGCTGATTCAATGCCAGTACTGGTATAGAAATCACAGAGTATTATTTCTAGGTTTTCTAGGTCATCACTGAAGGTCCAGTGGGTCTGTAAAGTGACCACTTCCTTTCACTCGTTATACGCAAAGCTTGAGAAGTGCATCTTCGAAGTAACATCTGTTGCGTTCTTGGGGTACATAATTTCCACCACAGGCCTGTCTATGGATCCTGCCAAGGTCTCCGCTGTTCTGGAGTGGCCACAGCCGGTTGGGTTGAAATCCCTTCAGCGCTTTCTTGGCTTCGCCAACTACTATAGACGGTTTATAAAGGGGTACTCCACTGTCATTGCTCCCCTTACCTGCCTCACTAAGAAGGGGGCAGATACCACTCACTGGTCTCCTGAGGCTTTACATGCTTTTGCCACCCTGAAGGGCCTATTCTGTTCAGCACCCATCCTCAGACATGTGGATGCCTCTTTCCCATTCATTGTGGAGGTAGATGCCTCGGAGGTTGGGGTGGGGGCTGTGCTGTCACAGCGGTCAGGCTTGCAGGGTAGAATGCACCCGTGTGCGTATTTCTCTCGCAGGTTCTCCCCTGCAGAGAGGAATTACGATATTGGAAACAGGGAGCTCTTGGCCATCAAATTGGCTTTCGAGGAATGGCGACACTGGTTAGAGGGAGCTGAACATACCATCACGGTTTACACCGATCACAAAAACCTAGAGTACATCGAGGGGGCTAAGAGGTTGAGCCCTCGCCAGGCTCGATGGTCGTTGTTCTTCTCCAGGTTTACTTTCATTATTACGTACACCCCAGGGAGCAAGAATGTTAAGGCGGATGCTCTATCCAGATGTTTTGAGTCAGAGACAGCACAGCCCTCCATTCCAGAGACCATTATTCCCCAGAAATTAATACTGGCAGCCACTGAAACTTGGGAGGATTGGAGGGAGACATTGGCTCCCTTTCAGCAAGACATTCCGGAAGGGAAGCCCGCAGGGGTCCTGTTTGTTCCTCTGCCTTTTCGCCTGCAGGTTCTTGAGATGTTCCATGCACATAAGAACGCAGGGCATCCTGGGGCATCCAGGACACAGGATCTGATAGCCAGATGCGCCTGGTGGCCTTCCTTGGCAGCGGATTGTAAGGAATACGTAAAAGAGTGTTTGATATGTGCCAAGAGTAAACCCTCCCGGCTGGCACCTGTCGGTACGTTGCAGCCTTTGCCCACCCCGAATGAGCCGTGGACCCACCTGTCCATGGATTTTGTGGGCGAGCTTCCCAGGTCTGAAGGTATGGCGGTCATTTGGGTGATAGTCGACCGTTTTAGTAAGATGGCCCACTTTGTGCCTTTGAAAGGACTCCCCTCGGCTCAGGAATTGGCCGAGTTGTTTATCACTCATGTCTTCCGTTTACATGGCATTCCCGAAGACATAGTTTCAGACAGGGGAGTCCAATTCGTCTCACGGTTTTGGAAAGCTTTTTGCCACCTCATGGGCATAAAGCTATCTTTTTCATCGGGCTATCACCCACAGACCAACGGCCAGACTGAGAGAATAAATCAGTCTTTAGAGCAATTTTTAAGGTGTTATGTGGCAGAGGCGCAGGACGATTGGGTCAGATTTCTGCCCTTCGCAGAATTTGCCCAGAATAATTTAAAAAACTCGTCCTCCGGATTCTCTCCCTTTCAGGTGGTGACGGGGAGATCACCCAAATTTTCCCCATTACCTATAGCCTCCACTCCTTTCCCAGCCCTGGAGGCCTGGCAAAAGTCATTGAAGGACCTTTGGGGGACGGTTAGAAGTAACCTGGAGAAGGCCTTTTTGAGTCAGAAGGGTCAAGCTGACAAAAGACGGTCGCTGGAGTGGAAGTTCCGACCAGGAGACTTGGTCTGGGTGTCCACACGTCACTTGACCCTAAGACAACCTTCGAATAAGCTTGGTCCCAGGTTTGTGGGTCCATTCCCGGTTGTCAGGAAAGTCAATGATGTTACTTACACCGTTGATCTTCCCTCTAGCATGCGGGGGGTGAGGTCTTTCCACGTGTCCCTTCTTAAGCCAGCAGTCCAGGTGGGTCCCACTCCTCCTCCTCCTGTCTTGGTAGATGCCCAACACGAATATGAGGTGGAGAAGATTCTAGATTCACGCTCTGTACAAAACTCGGTACAATACCTTGTGCACTGGAAAGGGTATGGCATTGAGGAGAGGCAATGGGTACCGGGGACGCGCATGCATGCAGACGAATTAAAAAGGGAGTTTCATGCCTTACACCCCGAGAAACCTGGTGGGAGTTGTCCGGAGTCCACTCCTCGGGGGGGGGGGGGGGGTACTGTAAGGAAACGCGGAAAAGCCGCCATCTCTCAAGGTGAGGCGGCTGTTTCCGCGCCCAGCATGGCGTCACAACGCGGAAAAAACGCCGCATGCCGCATAGGCAGTGCGGCGGAATCCGCATTGGTAACGGCGGAATCCGCATCGGTAACGGCGGAATTCGCATCAGAGGCGGCCCCCGCACTAGATACATTGCATGACAGTACTGGTGTGGCTGGGACTGATAGTCCACCAAGATTCAGACTTACACGCGCGCGAGCACAGAGGCAGAGTTTAAATAGCAGTTAGAAGGGAGTCGGCTGACCAGCTGGGTCAGCTGACAAATTCCACTGCTCCCATTGGACCAGCAATTAGGGAGGTCCTGGAAAGGTCCTAGAGTATATATACTGCTGGTTATTCACTTGCTCTTTGTCTGGCGTGCGATCACATACGTGGGAGCACCCAGATCCGTAGTCAGATCCTGAAGTGTGCCGGGACCAGCTGGAGCTGTAATCCTACACTTAGCTAGATATTTGATAGCTAAAGTACTAGTTTGATTGTCATTATATGTTATGACTTTTGCCTGCTTTGACTATCCTCCTGAACTCTGATTTTGTACCCCGATATATCTGATACCCCGTTGCTGAACCCTGCCTGTACTTTGACTCCGCCTTTGCCTCCTGATCTTGTACTTTATCTGTCCGTGTGTGTACGACCTGGCTTGTCCGACCTCGAGAACCGACCTTACTGTTAGAGGCGGTTCCTCGCTCTGTTAGTGATCCTTCCTCCTGAAGGTTACTTTCAGTCTGTCCTTCCTACTGTCAGTCTGACTCCTCCCATCTTGGAGAGCTCAGGTCTGCGGAAGGAATCTGTGCAGTACTCCTTGCTGCATTGAGGCCTTGTCCTCTATGTGTTACTGTTACACCAAAACACTACACTCTACTCAGGTGAACAGAGGTTAGTTTGTATATCGGATGATCGGTGAGACTGCAGATCACTTATAATCTGGTATATATCTGTATTTCCGGTGATACTGCAGATCACCGGTAATCAGATACTCTCTGCGCCCACCGATCGTTACAGGGAGGCAATGAAAGTCTATGGGGGATTTCACCAATTTTGGACCCCTGTAACTCTGGTTTGCAGAGATGTAGGGACCCCATCTTTGGAATCCAAGTCTAACAATATGTCTTCTACCTGCATGAGACATTTCGTGAAATTAAGACGTTGCTAACGGCCATGGCTGAGATTTATGTACGTCACGATCACTACCATTGAAATAGCCCAAATAAACAGGTTTTTGTGACCCTAGGCTATGACCTCTTTGGCCTAGGGGTCCGAAACTCACCAGTCATGTTCCCCCTAAGGGTCCCTACAATGCTAGAAAATTTGCCACTGCTGAGCCATTGCCCTTTGAAAAGATGTGAGATTTTGGAACTGTAAATAGGAGGCCCAATGAAAGCCTATGTGGGATTTTACCAATTTGGTACCCCTGTAACTCTGGTTTGCAGAGATGTAGGGACCCCATCTTTGGAATCCAAGTCTAACAATATGTCTTCTACCTGCATGAGACATTTCGTGAAATTCAGACGTTGCTAACGGCCATGGCTGAGATTTATGTACGTCACCATCACTACCATTGAAATAGCCCAAATAAACAGGTTTTTGTGACCCTAGGCTATGACCTCTTTGGCCTAGGGGCCCGAAACTCACCAGTCATGTTCCCCCTAAGGGTCCCTACAATGCTAGAAAATGTGGTACTGCTGAGCCATTGCCCTTTGAAAAGATGTGAGATTTTGGAAAGTGAAATAGGGAGGCAATGAAAGCCTATGGGGGATTTTACCAATTTTGGACCCCTGTAACTCTGGTTTGCAGAGATGTAGGGACCCCATCTTTGGAATCCAAGTCTAACAATATGTCTTCTACCTGCATGAGACATTTCGTGAAATTCAGACGTTGCTAACGGCCATGGCTGAGATTTATGTACGTCACCATCACTACCATTGAAATTGCCCAAATAAACAGGTTTTTGTGACCCTAGGCTATGACCTCTTCGGCCTAGGACTGCATTGAACACGACCCACGCATTGTGCGCATTCTGGAAAATACCAATTACTGGGTTTATACCCTTCTGGATCCACGGTACAAACACAATGTTCCAAAACTGCTTGAAGAAAGAGTCCGACAGGTCAAAATTCAAGAATACCAGCAGGCCCTTGTGGAGACTTTAAAGAGGAGATTGACATCCTCCCCCTCCTCTAGCCAGTTGTACGCCCACAGACTGACTTCCGCAAACCCAGGACGACCAGGAGGGCAGCAAACAACACAAGCCGCAGCTAGTGCCCAAAAGGGAATGGTATCGGCAGTGTCCTTGGCGTGGGAAAATTTTCTGACACCCATGCAGCAGCACACAGAACAGCAAGCGTGCAGATCCACCTCCAACACCGATCGCCTGGAGAAGATGGTCAAGGACTACATGTCAGATGGCATAGCTGTGTTGAACAATCCATCTGCACCCTTCAACTATTGGGTATCGAAGCTAGACACCTGGCACAAACTGGCAATGTACGCAATAGAGGTGCTGGCTTGCCCGGCAGCCAGCGTTATGTCGGAACGCTGTTTCAGTGCTGCCGGAGGCATCATCACAGATCGGCGTATCCGCCTCTCCACAGAAAATGCAGACCGTCTGACTCAAATTAAAATGAATCAATCCTGGATTGGAAACGACTACGCAACACTCCCGGACCCCAACCAAGTAACATGAACAATGAACATCTGTGATGGGTTAGCGTTTCCGGTCCCTGTTTATTGAACCTCTCATCTGTATTAAATTTATGACTGCATGGCGACAAAATGCAAATTGCTATCCGCACGCTTCTTGTCCTCATGCAAGGCCTGGGTTGTTGTGTCTCAAAGCGTGACCTTCTCCTCCTGCGCCACCCTCCTCCTGTTCCATCACGTGTGCTGCTGCTGGGTTAGCGTTACCGGTCCCTTTTCCTGGAACCTCTTATATGTATTACATTTATGACTGCATGCCGACAAAAAGCATGTTACCTGTGCAAAGAAAACAGACATTTCCCGCATTTAAAAGACAGTTTTCCCTTTGAAACTTTAAAATCGATTTTCTCAAAAACTATAAGCTCTTTTTGCTAATTTTTTTGTACCCACTCCCAAGGTGCACATACCCTGCAAATTTGGGGTATGTAGCATGTAAGGAAGCTTTACAAAGCACGAAAGTTCGGGTCCCCATTGACTTCCATTATGTTCGGAGTTCGGGTCGAACACCCGAACATCGCGGCGATGTTCGGCGAACGTTCGCGAACCCGAACATCTAGGTGTTCGCCCAACACTAGTGTTCTTCAGAGTCTACTTACTTACATACGGAACAAAATGATAGAGAGCACATCAGAATAGCAACAAAAGGAAGTACATAGATAAATAAGTGTCACCAATAGATGAATCAGATTAGTGAATCACATCATGACATCAAAAGGGTTCATGCATGCTTATGACTTACAGGGCACAAAACACTACCGCCACTGAAAGATGTTACATAATGCAAGCTTTCAAGGAACTAGTGCCCTTCTTTCTTTAGGCATATTTTCAGAATATATATATATATATATATATATATATATATATATATATATATGTATATATATATATATATATGTATATATATATATATATATATATATATATGTATATATATATATATATATGTATATATATATATATATATGTATATATATATATATATATATATATATATATGTGTATATATATATATATATATATATATATATATATATATACACACACAGACACACACACACACCTCTGTTAGCCTCTATTTAGCAGTGACATATCAGCGATTCAGTGATTCCAAGTTAAATATGTTGAAGGAAGATAAGCAATTACTGTATTGCAGACAAAATGCAAACATGTTAATGGGAAATGTCTTGGCTATGTTAACAGTGGTGTGATAGGAGTCCCACAGGCTGGAGTTGCTGAGTTTATGGTAATTATGCTAGATAAGGTATCATAGAGCCAGTCACACAATACAGGCTCGTGTCACAGTGCTGAAAATATTCACTACCTTTCTATATAGATATATTTTTGATCTTTCTCATCACATTCATGCACAAACTTTTTATATCTTGCAAGCTGCGGCCCAGTTCACAGTCAGTGTGTGATAAGGTACATATGTAGAGGTTCTCTAGAGTAGAGTTGTATTTTACTGATTGAGAAAATTACATGGTCGATTGTGGGTACAGTGTTTCCGCCATATGTACTAGTAAATATTCTGGTGGTAAATAGAGTTGGCCCGAACGGTTCGGCCGGGAACTTATTTGCGCGAACTTTGGTGGTTCGCATTCGTGGTAAACCGCGAACTATATGCGAGTTCGACCCGCCCCCTATACTACATCATTAGGGTCAATTTTGACCCTTTACATTTCAGTCAGCAGGCACAGGGTAGCTAATCAGGCTACACTCCCTCCTGGAGTCCCAACCACCCTTATAAAAAGCAGGCAGCGTCAGCCATTTCACTCACTGGTGTGGCTGCAGTAATTAGAGAAGGGAGAAGTGCTGCAGAGACATTAGGGAAAGCTTAGTTAGGCTACAGTTAGGCTTGTTAGGTTGCTCTTTCTTGCTGATACTTATTGCTTAAAAGTACTCCTCATCCTCAACAGCTCTTTTCAGAGCTAATGTTGTTCTTGTGATCTATGTTTTTTTGTGTGTGTCCCACAGACACTTGTGTTGCATATACAGCCCTGTCAGTCAGTCGCAGCTGCTGGTGGGACCTTGGCCCTATGGTAATTCCTACTGTGCCACTGCCAAGCCCAGCACAATCAGTGACTATCTGTGTGTGTGACAGCTGCATATTTGTAACACCCATCACTGCATATTTGTAACACCCATCACTGCATATACCTACCTGTTGTTCAGTGCACCCACCTACCTATGTGAGCACAAACAGTGTGATATTTAATACCACCCATCACTGTACCTGTCCACGGTACACTGTGTGTGTGTGTGTGTGTGTGTGTGTGTGTGTGTGTGTGTGTGTGTGACAGGTGCACATTTGTAATACCCATCACTGCATATACCTGCCTGTTGTTCAATGCACCCACCTACCTACGTGAGCGCACGCAGTGTCACTGCACCTGTTCACGATACCTTTGTGTGTGACAGCTGCAAATGTGTAATACCAGTCATTGCATAATTGTTCACAGTACCTGCTGTGTAATATACCACTCCGTGCATACCTGTTAACTGCACCTGTGTGACAGCTGCACATTGTATTGTAATACCAGTCACTGCATACCTTTCACTGCACCTGTGTGACTGCACATTGTATTAGTCAAGTCAGTGCATACCTTTCACTTCATTCCCCCCGATATGGACAAAACAGGTAGTGGCAGAAGCAGAGCAGAGCCAGAGGCAGACCATCCAGCAGGTCTGTTCGAAGGTTGTGCTGACGTGATTTTGTGCGGCCCTGGCCCAAAGTACAGTGCTCAGAAGAAGGCACGTCCCATCAACTCCCAAGATTGTCAGGATGTGGTTGACTATTTAACACAGAACACCTCGATGATTATGATGATACGGATGCCACGTGGGTTCCTAAGAGAAAAGATGACCAAGGGGACAGTTTAGAGGGGGAGTCAGAGGGGAGTTGGAGAAGACGAGTTGCTGAAAGAAGCAGGGGGAGCTTGTCTTCAGCAACAGCTAGTGGAAGTGTCCAGCACCATGTATAGCCACCTTGGACAGCCAGCCAACATGCTCTTCAACGTCAGCTGCTGAGGCCACCATAGTGCCCACACCCCAGGGGGGGCTCAGCGGTTTGGACATTTTTTTGTGTGTCTGCCTTAGATCAGAGCAATGCCATCTGTTCTCTCTGCTGCCAGAAATTGATTCCTGGAAAGGCCAACAGCTGTGTAGGGACAACTGCCTTATGAAGGCACATGGAGAAAAGGGCCAAACTTCAATGGGAAGCGCGCCAAAGGAAAAGCAACACACAAAAGAAAAGCCACCCTCATTCTCCTCTTCCTCCATCAGGTGCATCATCTTCAGCCGATTTTTCCCTTGCACCTTCACAATCACAGCCACCCTCCTCCACTCCGCCTCTCACCTTGAGCGGTTCCTGCTCCTTTGCCCACAGCAGCAGCCAGGTGTCCGTGAGGGAAATCTTTGAGTGGAAGAAGACAATGTCTGACAGTCATCCCCTTGCCCGGTATCTGACAGCTGGCTTGGCGGAACTGTTAGCTCACCAGCTGTTACCATACCAGCTGGTGGACTCTGAGATACCAGGCTGCAAATATTTCTCCAAAAAGGTGATACCCAAACTGTACCATGAAGTTGAGAGGCAAGTGGTGTCATCTCTGGCACACGGCATTGGGTCAAGGGTTCATATGACCACGGGTGCCTGGTCTGCCAAGCATGGTCAGGGCAGGTACATAACTTACACAGCCCATTGGGTCAACCTGGTAACCGCTGGCAAGCAGGGAGTACGTGGCTGTGCAGCAAACCTAGTTGTGACACCTCCACGGCTTGCAGGCAGGCCTCCTGCCACCTCCTCTCCTCCTGCTACATCCTCTTCGTCATCCTCGACATCATCCTCCTCCTCCTTGGCTGTGTGGCAGTTCAACTCTACTGGTGCTGCGATCTCCTCTCCAGCTACACAGCCCCAGCTCCCCAGGGCCTATGCTGCATGTCAGGTAAGATGGTGTCACGCCATCTTAGACATGTCTTGCCTCAAAGCGGAGAGTCACACTGGAGCAGCTCTCCTGGCTGCTCTGAACAAACAGGTGGATCAGTGGCTGACCCCGCACCAACTGGAGATCGGCAACGTGGTGTGTGACAATGGCAGCAGTCTCATTTCGGCTTTGAATTTGGGAAAGTTTACACATGTACCCTGCATGGCACATGTCTGAATCTCTTAATTCAGAGATTTGTGTCTAAGTACCCAGGATTACAGGACATCCTGAAGCAGGCCAGGAAGTTGTGTGGGCATTTCAGGCGGTCTTACATGGCCATGGCAAGCTTTGCCAATATTCAGCGGAGAAACAACTTGAAGGTGAGATGCTTGATTTGCGATAACCAGACTCACTGGAATTCGACCCTCCTGATATTTGACCACCTGCTACAACAGGAGAAAGTCATCACCCAGTATCTCTACAACTACAGTAGAAGGACACACTCTGAGCATATGGGGATGTTCTGGCCGAAGAACTGGGCACTGATGCGAAATGCCTTCAGGCTCATGCGGCCGTTTGAGGAGGTGACCAACCTGGTAAGTCGCAGTGAAGGCGCCATAAGCAACTTGATTCCGTATGCTCCTGGAGCGTGCCGTGCGTAGAGTGGAGGATCAAGCTGTGGAGGAGAGTGAACAGGAACAGTTACAGGAGGAACAGTTGTGGGTTCAATTCTCATCAGAACCAGATGTTTCCTCAACACCTGTGGCAGCACAGAGGGGGAGGAGGAAGAAGAGTCGTGTGGGGAAGAGGAGTCAGATGAGGATGAGGAAGGTGTTTTTATGGAGGAGGAGGAGGCCGCAAAAGAACAGCCGCAGTAGGTGTCGCAGGGGGCTTGTGCTGCTCAACGTTCCCATGGTATTGTTCGTGGCTGGGGGGAGGAGGAGAACTAACCTGACGTCACTGAGGAAGAGCAAGAGGAGATGGATAGTACGTCTGGATCCAAATTTGTGCAGATGGGATCTTTCATGCTGTCCAGCCTGTTGAGGGACCCCGTATAAAAAAACCCAAGGGGAATGAGCTGTACTGGGTGGCCACACTACTAAGTATAGGCACAAAGTGGCGGAGAGGTTACCAACTCACCTGAAGGCAGAAAGGATGCTGCACATGCAGAACAAGCTGGCAACTATGCTTTACAGTGCATTTAAGGATGATGTCACAGGACAACGGAATAAAGGTACCACTGCCAGTAATCCTTCTCCCATGTCCACGCAGGCAAGGACAGGACGCTCTAGCGATCTCATGGTGATGTCAGACATGCGGACATTCTTTAGTCCAACTCTAGCCCTTCCGGATCCACCCTCCACCAACGCCCTGACCGGCAGGTAGCCGACTACCTGGCCTTAAGTGTGGATGTAGACACTGTGAGCAGCGATGAACCCTTGGACTACAGGGTGCGAAGGCTTCACTTGTGGCCAGAGCTGTCCCAATTTGCCATCCAACTTCTGTCTTGCCCTGCCACAAGCATCTTGTCAGAAAGGACCTTCAGTGCAGCTGGAGGCATTGTCACTGAGAAGAGAAGTCGCCTAAGTCACAAAAGTGTTCAGTACCTCACCTTTATCAAAATGAATGAGGCATGGATCCAGGAGAGCTACTACCCACCCAAAGATTAAGTCAGTCTCCACACACAGCATCTCTGCCTGCTCGCCGTGTGACTGCCTGCCTCAAGACTAAGTTGCTCCCCACACAGCATCTGGGCCTGCAGGCCACTTAACTGCCTTCTCCGCCACCACCAACAGGGTCCAGGACTCCAGGCGGATTCCTGATTTTTTTTAAGGCCGCTGCTAGCCTAATATTTCTGGCTGCACTGCAGCTGCAACAACAAAACAAAGGCATGTACATGTGTCAATTCCCCTTCGTGATCATTACCTTGCCGCGGTGAAGGGGCTTGCGTATCACAATGAAGCAATGACTGCCGGCTATATGAGTGTCTCATGCACACCCAAGATAATAAGGTCGTTGCTTCATTGTGGACAGACCAAATTCGATCAGCTGAATAGTCACTGTTCTGTCATTGAGCTACCTCAGCCCAGCGACCATATGGGCTTGAAATCCGCCATGGCCTGGACTCTTGCCATGGTGCACACCACTCCAGCACGGCTGTCACTACTCAAACAGCTGTTTGAGGTGCATTACACAGTGAGTTTGGTCTGTCAGTGTGAAGCAGCACTCTAATTACACTCCCTGATTGATGTATACACATGCAAGATGTTTTAAAGCACTTTAGGCCTCCAATTTAGCATTCAATGTGATTTCTGCCCTTAAAATGCTGCTTTGCGTTAAATCCAGATTTCCCCCGGAAATTGTGGCATGTATCCCACTCCCCCATGCAAAAACTCAGATGTTAGACCCCTTGAAACATCTTTTCCATCACTTTTGTGGCCAGCATAAATGTTTCTAATTTTCGAAGTTCGCCTCCCCATTGAAGCCTATTGCAGTTCGCGTAAGTTTGCGCAAACCAAACCAGAAATCGGAGGCTCGAGCCATCTCTAGTGGTAAAAAAATTAGTATAACGTGAGCTGAAACAGCTAGTCTAATGTGTGAGTCAAACAGACCAGCTTTTAATCCTGTGGTTGCAATTGGACAAGGGGGTTTGTGACATACTATCAACGTTCTGAATCTTTGTAGATGTATACTGTGATCTGGAGCCCTTTCTAAAGGTGTTTACACACCTTTGACAGATGTTGCCCATCAGGGATTGGACACAATACCCTTGGGTGACATCACTGTACCGGACTGTACATATGCAAAGTCATGTGTGTAGCTGATGACACGCTCTGTTGCTATGCAGGGAGGTGGAGGTAAGATGGAGTGGTGCATAAACCGGTGGATGGGGAGTGGCATCTTCAAAGCAGTTGTCTGTCACTGGGGGTGAGTAGAGATGGCCCGAACGGTTCGCCGGCGAACTTTGGGTGGTTTGCGAACGCATGCGAACGCGAACTTTCCCGGAAGTTCAGTTCGCCCCCATAGTGCACCATTAGGGTCAACTTTGACCCTCTACATCACAGTCAGCAGGCCCATTGTAGCCAATCAGGCTACACTATCTCCTGGACCCACTACACCCCTTATATAAGGCAGGCAGCGCCGGCCATTACAGTCATTCGTGTCCCTGCATTACTTAGTGAAGGGAAAGCTGCTGGCAGACTCATAGGGAAAGATTAGTTAGGCTCTTGTAAGCTTGTTAGCTTTCTCCTGGCTGATTCTTATTCCTAAAATAGCACCTCACAACAGCTCTTTTGAGAACTAATCTTGCGTTTTTTTTAACCTCCTCCCTTCCTCCTCCTCCTCCTCTCTTATCTTCCAGGGATCTTGTCTTCCAGGGATTTGTAGGATGTCAAAAGCCAGCTCACATACATTGGCCAGGAATCGAACCCAGTTTAAACAACAAAGATGAATCCTGAAAGGACCGCACCACACAAATAATGTTTAAATTATAAATGAGCTTTATTGTATTCTATAATTGCACAAGAGAATATAAAAACAATTAAAACAATGATCCCCAGGTTGACACAATGATGATTCATAAAGCCAAATGGCTATAGTATATAATGAATAGGTATAATAAATAAATACAGCCCAACCTTTCACTCAAACCACAATAATTCATCGGTAACAAACATGATGAGAAAGTGACAAGTGCTTAGAGTGCATGAAGAGCCACTCCTGAGCAAAAAGTGAACAGGAATGGTAACAAGGTGCTTCTTGCTGGTAGAAGCCGCTGAATGCGGCGAATCGCGAAGGCAGACCTCCCAGGCTGGCACAGCCCTTCCTCTTCCAGTTCTTTAATGTTGGTGAGTCTTCCTTGGTGCACTTTGTGTTTGGTCCGATTGACCATCTACAATTTTTCATGTTTTTATCTCCTCTTTATTCCCTTTGGGTGATTTGTACACTTACCTCAGCTGCTGCTATTTTTCATTACACTGCGAGCACCTTGTTACCATTCCTGTTCACTTTTTGCTCAGGAGTGGCATTCATGCACTTTAAGCACTTGTCACTTTCTCATCATGTTTGTTACCGATTAATTATTGTGGTTTGAGTGAAGGGTTGGGCTGTATTTATTTATTATACCTATACATATATGATCATTATATACTATAGCCATTTGGCTTTATGAATCATCATTGTGTCAACCTGGGGATCATTGTTTTAATTGTTTTTATATTCTCTTGTGCAATTATAGAATACAATAAAGCTCATTTATAATTTAGACATTATTTGTGTGGTGCGGTCCTTTCAGGATTCATCTTTGTTGTTTAAACTGATGTATTATTCGGAATCCTTTTCTGCACACACAATAGTTGATTAGCATTACTCAAATGAGCTAACCTATTTGTACTGGTGCTGCCCAATTGTTTGTGTTACGAGGAATTGAACCCAGGTCAGCTGCTTGGAAGGCAGCTATGCTCACTACTATACCACCAACACTACATGCTGAAACTTCTTGGAGCAGACTTACTTCCTTCCTCCAAAAGACACACATACATCCCCTGTGACGATCGGTGTCAGCACGCAGAGAGAATCTGATTATTTGCAATTTGCAGTATCACCAAGAATGCAGATATATACCCGATTACTGATGATCTACAGTATCACCGATAATCCGATATATTGCTAACCTCTGGACACCAGCAAAAGTACACAATAAAGACAGCAATATATCACGGAAGTGTGGAAATATCCACCACACGGCAATTCCTCAGAGGTGTGGTTACCTCTGAATGGGAACCCCGGGAGTGAGATCCTCTAACCAGGCAGAGTGAGGAATCTCGACCCCTAGCAGTAATCTTCTGCTTGGGGCAGGCATCTCGGAGAGGCAAGCCTCAGAGATAACCCTCCAGTGGGAGACGTTCCACTGAAGGGAGAAAGGTCAGACAGGCAAGGGTTCAGCAAAAGAGATGACGGCAGCAGTACAGGAACGGAAGGCAGAAGAGTAATCGGAAATCAGGCAGAGGTCGGCAACAAGAATCAGATAGGCAAAGGTACAATAACGTAGAGCGAGAGAGTGGTCAAGGATAGCCGAAGTCAAAACACAGATACAATATCAAAATACAATACTAACTAAGGTGTGAAATCCTTAGTATCAACACCAGGGCACTGAGCTAAGGTCTGAGCACTAACACAAGTGTATTCACGACAGCAGACAAGAAGCAACTGACAGCCAGCTCCTTTTATGCTGGGGAACGCTCTAGCAGCGTCCCCCAGCCGCCCAGCCAATCCCCAGCACTGTTGGAGTCAGCTGACCAGCCTGGTCAGCTGACTCCCCTTCGGGAACGATAAAGTTCCTGTCTCCTCGCGCGCGCGCGCGCATTACCCGAAGACACTGAGCCGGCGAGAGGGCGGGGAACCCTCTGGGCAGCAAGTGTGCGGCGGAGTCCGTCGGACTTACGGAGTCCGCTGCCTGCCCCATTGCCCCCGCCGGCAGCAGAGCGGAATCCCCCTGGGATGCGGAGTCCGCCGCCACGTGTGTGCCGGCGGCGGCTCCGTCATCTATTACAGTACCCCCCCTTGAGGAGTGGCCTCCGGACACTTTCCACCAGGTTTCTCAGGATGCAACCAATGAAACCTCTTTCTTAATTTCTCGGCATGCATGCGATCTTTCGGTACCCAAGATCTATCCTCCACCCCATACCCCTTCCAATGGACCAGATACTGCACCGAATTCTGCACCAGGCGAGAATCCAAGATCCTTTCAACTTCATATTCTGTCTGGCCCTCTACTACCACTGGGGGGGGGGGGGGAGAGGAATCCACATACACTGCCGGTTTTAGTAGAGAGACGTGGAACGATCTCCCACATCTCATGCTGGTTGGGAGATCAATAACGTAAGAGACATCATTGATCCTCCTGACCACTGGATAAGGTCCTATGATCCTGGGACCCAATTTGGTGGATGGTTGTCTGAGTGCCAAATGTCTTGTTGACACCCACACCTTGTCTCCTGGAGCAAAGTGCCACTCAGCAGACCGTCTCTTATCAGCCTGTTTCTTTTGTCTCTGAAAGGCTAGGCCTAAATTTCTTTTCACCTGTCCCCAACGCTCCCTCAAAGCCCTCTGCCAGTCCTCTAGGGCAGGGAAGGAAGAAGAATACACAGGCAATGGGGAAAATTTAGGGGATTTTCCTGACACAACCTGAAAAGGGGACAGCCCTGTTGATAAACTTTTCAGGTTGTTGTGCGCAAACTCGGCAAAGGGCAAAAATTTAACCCATTCGGTTTGCGCGTCCGCCACGTAGCATCTCAAGAACTGCTCCAGAGTCTGATTAACCCTTTCGGTTTGTCCGTTGGACTGTGGGTGATACCCCTGATGAAAACGACAGGTTCATACCAAAAGTATGGCAAAAGGCTCTCCAAAACGTAGACACAAACTGGACCCCCCTATCGGAAACCACATCATCCAGGATACCATGCAAGCGGAAGATGTGCTGCACAAAGAGATCGGCCAGCTCCTGGGCCGAAGGGAATCCTTTAAGGGGAACAAAATGGGCCATTTTGCTGAACCTATCCACAATTACCCATATGACTGACATGCCTTCCGATCTGGGGAGCTCACCAATGAAGTCCATGGACAGATGGGTCCATGGTTCACTGGGTGTTGGCAAGGATTGTAAAGTTCCCACTGGAGTAAGGCAAGAAGGCTTGCTCCTGGCACACACAACACATTCTCTGACAAACTCCTTACAATCCGAGGCCAAGGAGGGCCACCACACGCACCTAGTTAGCAAATCCAGAGTTCGAGTGACCCCAGGGTGACCCGCATTCTTATGGGTGTGGAACAGCTGCAGGATTTGCAATCGGAAGGGAAGTGGTACGAAGAGGACCCCTTCTGGTTTCCCTTCCGGGGTATTTAACTGGTAGGACGCTAGTGTAGCAGCCCAATCCTCCCATGTTTCTGTGGCAGCAAGCACTACCTTACTGGATATAATGCCCTCTGGAAGTGTAGACTAAACTGTCTCGGGTTCGAAACACCTGGAGAGAGCATCCGCCTTAACATTTTTAGAACCTGGGGTGTAGGTGATCACAAATCTAAAGTGAGAGAAGAATAAAGACCAGCGGGCCTGTCGGGGAGTAAGCCTCTTGGCGCCCTCAATGTACTCCAAGTTCTTATGGTCGGTATATACCACAATAGTGTGTTCTGCCCCCTCCAGCCAGTGACGCCATTCTTGGAAGGCCAGTTTAATGGCGAGGAGTTCCCTGTTGCCTATATCGTAGTTTCTCTCCGCAGGAGAAAATCTACGTGAGAAATAGGCACAGGGATGTGTCTTGCCCTGCGGACCTGAACGTTGAGACAGGACCGCCCCCACCCCAATCTCTGAGGCATCCACCTCCACCATGAAGGGGAGGGTGACATCAACATGTCTCAAAATAGGTGCAGAGCAAAACATCTCTTTCAGGGTATTGAAGGCTGACTGAGCTTCTGATGACCAATGGTAGGGGTCAGCCCCCTTCTTGGTTAGACTAGTCAGAGGGGCTACTACCGAAGAGAATCCCTTGATAAATCTCCGGTAGTAGTTAGCAAAGCCCAGGAACCTTTGAAGTGCTTTCAAACCCACTGGTTGCGGCCACTCTAAGACAGCCGAAAACCTTTTCTGGATCCATCACGAGACCTGAGGTCGAAATAATATAGCCCAGGAAAGGAATTTGAGTGACCTCAAAGACACACTTCTCTAGTTTTGTATAGAGTGAATTCATTCTCAACTTCCTTAAAATGTACTTGACATGCTTACGATGTTCTCCGAGGTTCGGAGAAAAGATCAATATGTCGGCAAGGTAGACCAAGACGAATTTCCCCAAAACCTCTCTGAAGACCTCATTTATTAGTTCTTGGAAGACGGCCGGGGCGTTACACAACCCAAAGGGCATAACTAGGTACTCGTAATGCCCGTCAGGTGTATTGAAGGCCATCTTCCACTCATCACCATCCCTGATGCGCACCAGGTTGTATGCCCCACGTAAGTCTAATTTTGAGAAGATACTGGCATTGGTAATTTGGGCAAAGAAATCGTCTATTTAAGGCAATGGATAGCGATTCTTTATGGTAATCTTGCTGAGACCTCGGTAATCAATACAAGGTCTAAGACCACCGTCCTTCTTCTTTACGAAGAAAAACCCTGCCCCGGCTGGTGACCGGGAAGGACGGATGAAACCTTTTACCAGATTGTCTGTAATGTACTCCCGCATTGCCAATTTCTCTGGCCCTGACAGATTATAAAGATGACCTCTAGGGGGCATACAACCGGATCTTAAATCAATGGGACAGTCAAAACTCCAATGAGGTGGGAGTTTATCAGCAGACTTAGGGCAGAAGATGTCAGCAAACTCGGTGTATTGTATTGGTACCCCCGTAATATCTATCTTGGTGGCACACATAGCAATCTTCCCCAAACAATGATTGTGGCAAAAAGACGACCAACTGAGTAGCTGACCTGAGGCCCAGTCGATCTGCGGGGAGTGGAGTTGCAACCAGGGCATCCCAAGAATCCATGTGTAAAACAAGGAACTGTAAACTCTCCTTGTGCAAAACCCCTATCGTGCAAGACAACATCGGGGTCTGGGAGAGAGGTTGTTTGCACTGTAGGGGAGAATCATCCACTGCTGTGACGACTATTTGTCGGTCTAAAGGTTGTAAGGGCACACCCAGCCCTTTCACAAACTCGTAATCTATAAAATTGTCCACGGACCCAGAGTCCACGAACGCTTCCGTACAAACAGTAAAATTCCCCCAGGAAATGGAACACGGGAGGAGTAACCGATTATTCTGACTTAGAGGTAAATTCTGTGCGTCTAGGGTATTACCTCTAACTACACCTAGACGGCAGCGTTCCCCAAGTTCCTGGGGCAATTTTGAGCAATATGACCCTGCTCTGCACAATATAGACAAAGATTTTCCGCCCTTCTGCGCTCTTTCTCGGCTCGAGTCAACCGAGAGTGTCCGATTTGCATCGGTTCGTCAGTAGGAGGGGTAGGCGATGAAGATGCATAAGTGAGAGCTCTTACTGCATTCCTGCCTCTCGATTGGCGCTGATAGCGCAATCTGCGATCTGCACGTATCGCCAGGGAAATGGCGTCATTGATGGACTTGGGTTCTGGGTGTCCTAACATCAATTCAGAGACTGCGTCAGATAGGCCTGAGAGAAAGCAGTCCAATAAAGCGTAGGACCCCCACCTAGATGACACAGCCCACCTCCTGAATTCGGCCGCATAAACTTCCACCGAATCTCGACCCTGTTCGAGAGTTTTGAGCTTCCTCTCAGCAGTGATTGAAGCATCCGGATCATCATAAATTATTGCCATTGCTATAAAAAACTCCTCAACTGACGTCAGTGCTGTATCCTCGGGCGGAAGGCCATATGCCCAGGTTTGTGAGTCCCCGGACAGTAAGGTCTTAATAAAGGTCACCCTTTGCTGCTCAGTACCTGACAAAGTTGGTCGTAGCTCAAAATAAGACAAAACTCGATTGCGAAAGTTCTGAAAGTCAGATCTTTGCCCTGAAAATTTTTCGGGCACAGACATACGGAGATCCGTGACCGGAGGGGATTGCACAATGGCCACAGTCGTCTGCAAGGCCTTTACAGACCCAGCCAATTGGTTGATCTGAGTCTGTTGTGAATTAACCACCTCAATGAGGTTATTAAGTGAGGTGGTTAGAGTCTTGATCTAACTGCGTAGTGCTTCCATACTAGTGGTCTGCTGTTCTGTAACGATCGGTGTCAGCACGCAGAGAGAATCTGATTATTGGCGATCTGCAGTATCACCAAGAATGCAGATATATACCCGATTATTGATGATCTGCAGTATCACCGATAATCCGATATATTGCTAACCTCTGGACACCAGCAAAAGAACACAATAAAGACAGTAATATATCACGGAAGTGTGGAAATACCCACCACACGGAAATTCCTCAGAGGTGTGGTTACCTCTGAATGGGAACCCCATGAGTGAGATCCTCTAACCAGGCAGAGTGAGGAATCTCGACCCCTAGCAGTAATCGTTTGCTTGGGGCAGGCGTCTCGGAGAGGCAAGCCTCAGAGATAACCCTCCAGTGGGAGACGTTCCACTGAAGGGAGAAAGGTCAGACAGGCAAGGGTTCAACAACAGAGATGACGGCAGCAGTACAGGAACGGAAGGCAGAAGAGTAATCGGAAATCAGGCAGAGGTCGGCAACAAGAATCAGATAGGCAAAGAGCGAGAGAGTGGTCAAGGATAGCCGAAGTCAAAACACAGATACAATATCAAAATACAATCCTAAGGTGTGAAATCCTTAGTATCAACACCAGGGCACTGAGCTAAGGTCTGAGCGCTAACACAAGTGTATTCACGACAGCAGACAAGGAGCAACTGACAGCCAGCTCCTTTTATGCTGGGGAACGCTCTAGCAGCGTCCCCCAGCCGCCCAGCCAATCCCCAGCACTGTAGGAGTCAGCTGACCAGCCTGGTCAGCTGACTCCCCTTCGGGAATGATAAAGTTCCTGTCTCCTCACGCGCGCGCACATTACCTGGAGACACTGAGCCGGCGAAAAGGCGGGGAACCCTCTGGGCAGCAAGCGTGCGGCGAAGTCCGTCGGACTTATGGAGTCTGCCGCCTGCCCCATTGCCCCCACCGGCAGCAGAGCGGAATCCCCCTGGGATGCGGAGTCCGCCGCCACATGTGTGCCGCCGGCGGCTCCGTCATCCCTTACATCCCCATAAAATAATTCCACAGCAACTGTATGCACAGTCTCTGTAGCACAATCAGTTAACGCATTCAGCTGTTAACCGAAAGGTTGGTGGTTCAAGCCCACCCAGGGACAGCCTTGCCTTTTGCATTCAACAGTTGTCCAAAGAGAACCCCAGATAGCCATGTAGAATCATCTCTTTCTCTCTCTGGGCTTGAACTACCAACCTTTTGTTTAACAGCTGAACATGCTAACCGATTGTACCACAGAGTCTGTGCACATGTGGATGCATGTGTGTCTTGTGGAGGGAGGAAAAAAGTCTGCTCCAAGAAGTTTAACTCCACTTTAAACAAAACCTGTATATATCAAATTTCTACATATATTTCTATGATCCTTTCATGATGACAAAGGCCAGAACGAAGTAGGCAAAGGAGTGCCCATTTTTCCGTATGGCTAAGCGGTCTCACTCACTTTTTCCTACAACGAAGCATCTGCTGTACAGCAGCAGAGTGGCGCAGCAGAAGCGTGCTGAGCCCATAACCGAGAGGTCGATGGATCAAAACCATCCTCTGCTAGGTGAACTTTGGTTTTTACACCTTGCTTTACCACATGGGCCAATCGGTGGCCATAGCCCCGTAAGAGAAAGTGTCATCAGGGCCTTGTTGTAACATAGATAGTAGTGTAACTATTTCAACTAATGCACCCTTCTTAAACTTGAAGGTTATATACAAATGTAAGCAAAGTTGTGCAGCGGAAGTGTGCTGGGCCCATAACCCAGAGGTTGATGGATCTAAGCCATCCTCTGTTAGACATGATTTCATTTTTGCACCTCACGTTATCGCATGGGCAAAACGGTATCTATAGCCATGTAAGAAAAAGTGTAATAAGGGCCCTGCCATAACATAGATATTAGGGTAGCTAAGACTACTCTTGGATCTTTCTTGTAGTTGAAGAGATGAGTGAACTGTGACACCGCACTTAAAAAAAAAAAAAAAAACAGCAAACAGAGAAGCTTCCCCATATTGGAGAATTGAATCTGGTAAAGTCTTAAGCCAATGTGTTGTAAGACACAAGTAAGCTTTAGGTTAGCAGGAATGGTTGCATGGCCACCTAGCTTTTCATCCTTCCCACCCTTGCCCTGGAATCTTCCAGACTTCAAATTGCTGTCCTTTGCTGTGTGTGTTACACCAGCATCATCCAGGGGGGCATATGAGCTTTCTGAAGTCTGGAATTGAAGCCTGTAAGCAGTATCACCATGTGTCCCACTGCTTTCATCTAGCAAATTAGGCAAATAAGCAAGCTCATTTTTCTCTTGGGTATATTACATTGGTACATGCTAGGCTGGCTTCAGCATGTAGTGTTGGTGGTACAGTGGTGAGCATAGCTGCCTTCCAAGCAGTTGACCTGGGTTTGATTCCTGGCCAATGTATGTAAGCTGGCTTTTGACATCCTACAAATCCTTGGAAGTCAAGACAGGAGGAGGAGGAGCAGGAAGGGAGGGAGGAGATTACACCCCCTGATTGATGTATACACATGCAAGATGTTATAAAGTAGTTTAGGCCTGCAATTTAGGATTCAATGTGAGTTCTGCCCTTAAATAGCTGCTTTTTGTCAAATCCAGATTTTTCCCCAGAACTTTTGGCATATATTCCACTCTGCCATGCCCTCCTCCAGCACACAACGTGACGTGCGCAAAGTTTTACATGCGCAATGGTTTACGCACACATGCTACCATAGTTATGTGCGCACTACCGCAGCACAATGCGAGCAATGTGTAGTGGTAACGCGCACAAAACTTTGTTAGTACGTGCACTAAAAATCATTGCGCTCATAAACCTTCGCACACGTTGCATTGCGTGCTAAATGCATAGCACAGCCATGCTATGCATTAGCACGCTTTGTGAATCGAGCCCGTAATGTTTATACTTTTATATTCTGTTAAGTACTACATTTTCTTGGCTTAGAAAATTATGATTGTCAGAATTGTCTTATTTTTGCCACATTAACTTCACAATCAGTGATGCTCGAATGTACCCAAATCCGATTCGAGTACACTCGAATTCGGGTCTGGGTCAAATTCGGATTCGCCCGGTTCGAATAGACTCGAATTCGATTTGGGTGCATTCATTCGGATCCGGGTCAGGGGAAAATTCGTCCGTGATCGCAAATTCGTGATTCAAAACCCGCCAAATTTAAGGGTTAATTGCAAAGCCCCCTTAAATACCAGAATCACTAAATTTGCAGGTTATGTTAAGAAGAAAAGTGGGAGCAAGGGGAACATTTTTTTTCAAAAAGACCTTATACTTTTTGAGAAAATCGATTTTAAAATTTTAAAGAAAAACCGATAAATTTAAATGCCGGTCAATGACAGATCGAGGGAAATATTTCCCAGCAAAGGCCGCTTACACCCTAGCAATACCAAATTTGCAGGATATGTTAAAAAAAGATAGTGGGAAACAATATTAAAAAAAAAAGTGCGGGAAATCTGAAAAAAAATTGCGTGGGGTCGCCCCTCCCAAGCCTCTGTAACCCCTTGTCCCCCATGCAGGCTGAGATAGCCAGAATGCCGAGCCCCGGCTGACTGGGGCTTCGCACCTTGAGCTATATCAGCCCGCATGGTCCATGGTATGGGGGGCTCTGGGGGAGGGGCGGCTGGTGTATACAGTGGGAGTCGGCGCTATACGTCGGCAGGACGCATTCTAAAGTATAGTATAGGTAATTGCCATCGGAGATCTTCAATCAACTTAATTGAAGATCGCAAGATAAGAGGGTACTGTATACGTTGCATCATTACCGAGGATATTGCCGTGGGTACATTTTTTTAAAGGTACAGGTAAGTATTTCTGCTTTATTAAGATTATTAATGGAATTTTTTGTGGTTGTGTTTTTATTTCATTTAACCCTTTGTGGAAATGGGTAAGGGGTACTTTGTACCCCTATACTCATTTCTCCTGGGAGGGGGTGGGCATCTAGGGTCCCCTTCTTAAAGGGGACTCCCAGATGCCACCATGAACCCCCCCCAGGGAGTCGTCACCCCACCTCACCCCACCTCCTACTGGTTTGCTGCCCCTCCTCCCCCCTCCTCCCCCCCAAACCATGGACCATGTGGGCTGGTATAGCTCAGGGTGTGAAGCCCCAGTCGGCCGGGGCTCCGCATTCTGGCTATCCCAGCCTGCATGGGGGACAAGGGGTTACAGAAGCTCTGGAGCGGGGACCCCACGCCATTTTTTTTTCAGATTTCCCACACTCAGAACATTCCCCAAAAATAAAAACACAACCACAAAAAAGTCCATAATAATCTTAATAAAGCAGAAATACTTACCTGTACCTTTAAAAAAATGTTCCCACGGCAATATCCTCGGTAATGATGCAACGTATACAGTACCCTCTTATCTTGCGATCTTCAATTAAGTTGATTGAAGATCTCCGATGGCAATTACCTATACTATACTTTAGAATGCGTCCTGCAGACGTATAGCGCCGACTCCCGCTGTCCTCCCCGCCTCCTCCCCTGTCACCCTCACCTAGCCTGGCACTGTATACACCAGCTGCCCCTCCCCCCAGAGCCCCCCCATACCATGGACCATGCGGGCTGATATAGCTCACGGTGTGAAGCCCCAGTCAGCCGGGGCTCCGCATTCTGGCTATCCCAGGCTGCATGGGGACAAAGGGTTACAGAAGCTCTGGAGGGGGGATCCCACGCCATTTTTTTTCAGATTTCCCACAATCAGAACATTCCCCAAAAATATATATATTTTTTTTTAAATATTGTTTCCCACTATCTTTTAACATATCCTGCAAATTTGGCATTGCTAGGATGTAAGGGGCCTTTGCTATTAACTGCTGGGAAATATTTCCCACAATCTGTCATTGACCGGCATTTAAATGTATCGGTTTTTCTTTAAACTTTTAAAATCGATTTTATTAAAAAGTAAAAGGTCTTTTTGAAAAAAAAATGTTCCCCTTGCTCTCACTTTTCTTCTTAACATAACCTGCAAATTTAGTGATTCTGGCATTTAAGGGGGCTTTGCTATTAACCCTTAAAGTCGGCGGGTTTTGGGCGACGGTAGCTGAATCCGAATTCATGATCATGGGTTTAACACCCGTGACCACGGCCGAATTCGAGAGTAAAATTCGGATACATTCGAATTTGTGATCGGTATCGATTTTCGAATTTGACTTCTAGGTTCATAAAAAAACTACCCATGATCACGGGTAAATTAGAAAATCATGAATTTGGAGAGCAATCCTGTCCACAATATAACATTTGACAAATAGCAGATTATCTTCAGATAATCAGGCTGTTAAGTTATGATGGTTTCCACCTCAAAGTTTTTTCTGCCATAATTTTTCTGCCATTCTGCCTGTATAGTTGATTCTTGTGACCTTGCTATAAAAAGGGAGAAAGAAGGGTGCCAGTGATTTCAGGAAGAAAGGTATAAACTGAATTTGTGCAATAGGAAATGTTACCATGCTTTAAGAGACCTCGATATCCAGAGAGATTTTTACTTGTATACCAGTAGTACCATACAGAATGTACTTTGCTTGGTTAAGGGACAACCTTCTATGCCTCTTATTTTTTTCTAATTTTCTTCACCACAAAATATCTTATATGGGAACACCAGATAAAATACCCAGGATATTTTTTAAACGCTTTCAATAATAAGTGAGGATAGTATATGTGCATGCATAGTCTGCTGTTTTCAAAAAGGAGTCAGAAATTATTGATCACAATTTGAGGACCATATTTAAATAATATCTAATAATATAAGTTAATGCAGTTTCCTTAGCTAATGGGTAACTGTGACTCTAAACTAACAACTAGTTATCAGAAATAAGTGTCACCTTTAGGGGGTGAAATTAGCAATATAGGAAACAGCTTGCAAACACATATGGGGTCAGTTTGCCTGTGGCACAGGCGTTAACACATTTCAACACAGTAGTATGTGACATATACATTGATTTTGCTTTGCAAGCACAGGATGCAGCCCTGCTTTCATTTTGAATGGTTGGAGGAAATCAATAATGCATCAAGGTGCAATTTCAGAATGGCTTTGTATGTTTGTGTTATCATTACAGTTATGCTTTAAGTAAGTATTGTTTTTTTTTTATCATTAACATCTAAAAAGCTTATTAAATACTTGTAGACCACAGAATAAAGGTTAGTCCGCATAAATGAGAAGATTACTTCAGTTATATACAATAACAAAAATAAATTAACAACACTTGTAATTGAGATACTGTCACAATAGAGATGTAGACACCACATTGTACATGGTTGTAAACGGTACTTGAAGTGCTAATTTTAAAATCCATAATGCCATTATTGGTCACTACAGAAGTCATCTAAGATGCTAATTTAATCCTTCCCTATCTTTGCCCTTTGCTGTGAAAAACTGTATTTTGATAAATTTTACTGATCTGCTAGAGGTGACGATAAAGCAGGATGATAGTTACCCACTAACATTGTAAACTCTTACTGAAGAAGATGTTTTAGACAACATACATTATCTGTCTTATGTGTTTGTTTATTGTATTATGTGAAATGCATGTGGGAGTAGGCAATTCAAGAACTGTAGTTTGTCTTGTTAGAGTGGTCCAGGCTTTATTATTATATGCTGCAACTTCAAACATTGCTAATTCATAAAAGCAATACCAAAACATTGCATTGCTTGTAAGTCAGGCTGAAGGGGACAACCAGACCAGGCACCAGAATTAGATGTCTGTGTTTGTCACATTTCATGACTCCCAAGACACTCTACAAACTTAAAATGTGTGCAGAAATCTCTAAGGGCCTGCATGGCACATGCATTGACTAGTAAAAAGCTAAACACAAGGTTCAGCTGAACTGTTTCTGAGCCAAAGTACAACTATACTTGTCAATGCATACAAAGAAGTCATAATTATTTAGATATAGATGCACCATAGAATTTGATGGAAGACTTAAAGTGTCAGTCTAGTTAAATGTAAGTTTGGTCAAAATGTCTGAAAATGAGAATCTGACTAATAATACAATGTATCTGCATGATTATTGATTTAATGTTAACCATTACTGCCACACGGACATGAGTCTCATGCACGCGGCAGGGCTGCTGTAGCCGCAGGGACGAGAGAATCATGTCTGTTTAGTCTGTGGGGCTGTATGCGGGATCGTGCGGGTGGAATCCCGCAATCACAATGGTCCTGATGACGGGGGGATTGGTGGCAGGGGACAAAAGTCCCCTGAGCCAATCCGTGCGTGTCCGCTGAGAATGATCACTGTTTTTGTTCAAAAACAATGATAGTTCTCAAATGGTGCCGCCGTGCTGCTTCTTGCTCACTCGCTTCCACCGTTCCCACCACTGATCGTTAGATTAATGACTGGGAACTTTGTTCCCATTCATTCATCTACCCTCAGGTCCCGTGATTGGTGGCATCAATGAGATGCCTGCATCACTTCCGAAGTAACACAGCCATGTATTACTTCCTATTTAGCGTACTTATTGTACACAAATAAGAAATAATGTATGACTTCTTGTGGCCAAATAGTAATATTATACCTACATACATAAAATAATATTTTTTTGTATGTCAAGAGGGTATATTATTATTAAATTTTGGGCTTGTGATTAGTGATGGATGTAAAACTGAAAAAATGCACCTATATTTCCAAATAAAATATTTTCACCAGATATTGTACTAGGGAAATTAATTAAAAGTTGCAATAACCAGGACAAATGGGCAAAAAAATGAGTGGCTTTTATCCTCAGTAGAACATTTTATTTTAAAACTATAATGGGCGAAAACTGAGAAATAATTATTTGTTTCCATTTTTTTCTTATTATTCCCATTAAAATACATTTAGAATAAAATAATTCTTAGCATAATGTACCACCCAAACAAAGCCTAATTGGTGGTGAAAAAAACAAGGTATAGATCATGTAGTTGTGATAAGTAGTGATAAAGTTATTGGGGAATGAGTGGGAGAAGCACTGAAATGTGAAAATTCCTCCATCCATAAGGTGAAGACAGCCTGCATGCTAAAATGGTTAAATTACAATAAATTACAAGCATGCCACTGCCTCTGTGTACAATATATACTGTATGTGTATATATATATATATATATATATATATATATATATATATATATATACAGAGAAGGGGCTACAGCACACATCAGGAAAGCAGTGACAGTGGCTCTTGGCTCTTGGTTACGTTTTAATGCATTTAAGCTCACCAACTGCTCCAAAGTGTCCCCAATCTAGTGAGTCCTACTCTAACCGAGCAAACATGCTAGTTTTTTATCAGCGTTCTAGTGGGAACCCTACCAAAAGCCCAATGGTCAACTAAATGGGAGAAAGGAAATTAAAAACACCTCACCTTCTACTAGCTACTGACTGAACTATGAGCTCCACTCATTTATATGCTTAACTGTGCTAGAGGTGGGCGTGGTTATGCACGCTCACAGGGGAAAATTATACATAAATACCAAGGGATGAGAAGCACAAACCAAATTATATGCAATACTATGCAAGCATGCACGCAGCCTGGAGATCACCAGTCTCCATAAGAAATATATAAATATAGAGGGGCTACAGCACACAACAGGAAAGCAGTGACAGGGTGTAACAATTGGTGTCAGCAAGAACAGATTTTCTGATTATTGGTGATCTGCAGTATCACCAATAATGCAGACGTTATACCTGATTATGTAGTGATCTGCAGAATCACCAATAATGCAAGTATAGCAAGACACAGGACAACAATATGTAAGATGGGTGTTTGGTGCAACAGTAATACAAGGAATAAGGATCACCTGAGGAGCGGGTGATTCAGACTACACTGCAGCCGATGATCAGCTGAGGAGCAGGTGATTAACACTATACTGCAGCTCCTAATCACCTGAGGAGCAGGTGACTAGGAGTGTACTGAAACAACTGATCACCTGAGGAGTAGATGATTCAGACTGTACTGCAGCTACCGGTCACCTGAGGAGCAGGTGACTACAAGTGTATTGTAGCTACTGGTCACCTGAGGAGCAGGTGATTCAGACTGTACTGCAGCTATTGATCACCTGAGGAGCAGGTGATTCAGACTGTACTGCAGCTACTGGTCACCTGAGGAGCAGGTGATAGCAGTACAGAAAATCCCTCACCAGGGAGTAGGCTACCTGGTGAGGGCAGGAGAGTCAGACTGGCCGAGTTGGCAACACACGGGAAGATAAGGTACAAAGACAGAAGGCCAAATCAGAGTTATGTTCAGGCTGAGTCGGCAACAGGATCAGAGAGGCAGAAGTACAGAATCAGTAAGCAGAAGAGTAGTCAAGGCAAGCAGAAGGTCATAACACATAATACAATTCAATTAGTACTTTAGCTATCAACAGAACTGACTAAGTGTGGATCCCCAGCTCCTGCTGGTTCTAGGCACACTTTGGGATCTGACTAAGGTCTGAGTGCTAACACATAGCATATGCAACAGCAGACGAGGAACTACTGACCAGTGTTGCTCGGATACCCCCCAATCACGGATCCGCATGCGGCCGTGATTATTGGAGCCGCATCCGTATCAACCCGTGATCGGGTCCCGTATTTTTTTCCGCAACCGGCTCGACCCGTCTTTACCCGTGATCCGTATTGTAAAATCCGCAAAGTCATGTCGTGGTCAGTCGGAACCCATAATGTTTAATGCGTATCGCCATGCCGCCATGCGTAGAAATGTACGTGTTAAAAAAACTGAGATTGCGCATGCGCATGCATAGCAATAGGCCATGCGACTCACTAACTGCGCATGCGCATCTGTATCAGTAAGCCATGCGAATATAAAATCCGCATGTATGTATGTGTCGTATTGATCAATGCATAACAGTGGGTACCGTAACTCACTAACTGCGCATGCGTATCAGTAGGCCATGCTGACATAAAAATCCGCATGTAGCCTCCCCTCTATCACGGCCGCATCAAGGCCGTGATTACGGGTCGTGACCCGTCTTTTTGTACGCATGCCGTGATCCGGATTTGACGCGATGTCGTGATCCACGCCGATCACGGCATCCGGGTCACGGCCTTCGTGATGCGGAAAAATGGCCGTGAATCACGCGTACCCGTGATCACGACCATTCGTGAGAGCACCACTGCTACTGACAGGCATGTCCTATATATACTGGGTGCGCCCCATAGCACCGCCCCAGTCACTCATCCAATCAGGAGCAGTGCTGGAGTCAGCTGACCGGCCGATCGGCTGACTCCCCTTCTATTCGCATAAAGGTCCTGCCTGTGCACGCGCGCGCGTAGCCCTCAGTCTATGTGCGACTGAAGGACCAGGCAAAACTCCATCATGTAATAGCGTGGCGGAAACCGCCGGCTGAGACGTGGAGACAGCCGCCATGCCGCTCACTACTGTGGCGGCCTCTCCGCTATCCTTTACAGTACCCCCCCTGAGGAGTGGACCCCGGACACTTCTTACACGGCTTTTCAGGATATCGCTCATGAAACTCTCTCTTTAGATCCTCGGCATGCATGCGGCCATCCGGGACCCAAGTTCTCTCCTCTATGCCGAACCCCTTCCAATGAACCAGATACTGTATAGAATTCTGTACTAATCGAGAATCTAAAATCTTCTTGATCTCATACTCAGGTTGGTTGTCAATCATCACAGGGGGGGTAGGAATCCACCTGCACAGCAGGCTTCAACAAAGAAACATGAAACGATCTCACACCTTTCATGCTGGCTGGGAGATCAATCACATATGTCACATCATTAATTCTTTTGGACACTGCGTATGCGCCTACAAACCTGGGTCCTAACTTTGGTGATGGTTGCTTTAATGCCAGATGCCGAGTAGATACCCACACCATGTCTCCTGGGGAAAACTTCCACTCAACAGACGGCCTTTTATCCGCCTGTTTTTTCTGCGTCAGGAAGGCTTTTCCCAGATTCCTTTTACAAGCACCCAAATTTCCTTTAATGCCCTTTGCCAATCCTCTAGAGCTGGAAAAGGGGAAGATACCACTGGTAAAGGAGAGAATTTGGGAGATCTCCCTGAAACCACCTGGAAAGGAGAAAAACCTGAAGAGGAACTCTTCAGATTATTATGCGCACATTCCGCAAATGGCAGGAACTGTACTCAATCCAACTGTGCATCTGCCACATAACACCTGAGGAATTGCTCCAAGGACTGATTAACTCTTTCGGTCTGTCCATTGGTCTGTGGGTGGTAGCCTGATGAAAATGACAGGTCCATACCTAGCTGATGGCAAAAAGGCTCTCCAGAATTTAGACACAAACTGGACTCCCCTATCTGATACCACATTCTCCTGAATGCCATGCAGCTGGAAAATGTGCTGGATGAAGAGATCAGCCAGTTCCTGGGCCGAGGGGAGTTCCTTAAGAGGGACAAAATGAGCCATTTTGCTAAACCTATCAACTACCACCCAGATGACCGACTTGCCTTCAGACCTGGGGAGTGCTCCTACAAAGTCCATGGACAAGTGAGTCCATGGTTCATTTGGCATTGGTAATGGTTGTAGCATACCTACTGGTGCTTGACGAGAGGGCTTATTTCTGGCACACACAGAGCACTCTCTCACAAACTCTTTGCAATCAAGGGCCAAGGAAGGCCACCATACACATCTGGCCAATAGGTCCTGAGTTCGAGCAGCCCCGGGATGCCCTGCATTCTTATGAGCATGAAACAATTGCAAGATTTGTACGCGAAAAGGAAGTTGCACAAACAGAACCCCCTCAGGCTTCCCTTCTGGAATATCTTGCTGGTAAGGCCCTAGGGTAAGTGCCCAATCCTCCCAGGTCTCCGTGGCTGCGACCACCAATCTTTGAGGTAAGATGATCTGAGGGGTTGATGGCTGAACTGTCTCGGGCTCAAAACATCTAGATAATGCATCTGCTTTGACATTCTTACTTCCCGGTGTATACGTAATGATAAATCTGAATCTTGAAAAGAACAAGGACCAGCGGGCCTGTCTTTTAGCCCCTTCGATGTACTCGATGTACTCCAAATTTTTATGATCAGTATAGACCGTGATCGTATGTTCTGCCCCTTCCAGCCAATGGCGCCATTTTTCAAAGGCTAATTTAATGGCCAAGAGCTCCCTATTGCCAAGATCGTAGTTTCTCTCGGCTGGAGAGAACCTACGAGAAAAGAAGGCACAGGGATGGAGTTTGCCTTGAAGGCCAGAATGTTGAGACAGCACAGCCCCAACCCCAATCTCTGATGCATCCACCTCAACAATGAAGGGGAATGTGACATCCACGTGTCTCAAAATAGGAGCAGAACAAAACAATTTTTTCAACGTAGCGAAGGCAGACTGTGCCTCTACTGTCCAATGATAAGTGTAAGCCCCTTCCTGGTAAGGTTAGTGAGGGGTGACACTACAGAAGAAAACCCTTTGATGAACTTCCTGTAGTAATTGGCGAAGCCAAGAAATCTTTGGAGTGCCTTCAATCCTACAGGTTGAGGCCACTCCAATACAGCAGTGACTTTTTCAGGATCCATGGAGAGACCTGAAGTGGAAATGATATATCCCGAAAAAAGGACCTTAGTGACTTCAAAGAGGCATTTCTCTAACTTCGCATACAACGAGTTCTGCCTCAATTTTCTCAAAACAAACTTCACATGTTTCCGATGTTCTGTTAGATTGGGTGAGAAAATCAGTATATCATCCAGATACACTAGCACAAATTTCCCCAGAACTTCCCTAAAGACTTCATTGATCAACTCCTGGAAGACGGCAGGGGCATTACACAACTCGAAGGGCATGATCAGATACTCGTAGTGCCCATCGGGCGTGTTGAACGCCGTCTTCCATTCATCACCGTCCCTAATGCGTACCAGGTTGTATGCTCCTCGTAGATCTAGCTTAGAGAAGATACTGGCATTAGTCACTTGAGCGAATAAATCGTCAATCAACGGCAGTGGATAGCGATTTTTCACTGTGATCTTATTTAACCACTTCAGCCTTCAGTCGTTTTCACTTTATGCATCCGAGCAATGTTCACCTCCCATTCATTAGCCTATAACTTTATCACTACTTATCACAATGAACTGATCTATATCTTGTTTTTTCCGCCACCAATTAGGCTTTCTTTGGGTGGTACATTTTGCTAAGAGCCACTTTACTGTAAATGCATATTAACAGGAAGAATAAGAAAATAACGGAAAAAAATCATTATTTCTCAGTTTTCAGCCATTATAGTTTTAAAATAATACATGCTTCCATAATTAAAACTCACGTATTGTATTTGCCCATATGTCCCGGTTATTACACCGTTAAAATGATGTCCATATAACAATGTATGGCGACAATATTTTATTTGGAAATAAAGGTGCATTTTTTCCATTTTGCATCTATCACTATTTACAAGTTTAGAATAAAAAAAATATAGAAATATTTCATCTTTACATTGATATTTAAAAAGTTTAGACCCTTAGGTAAATATTTAAAAAAAATTTTATTATTGTAATGTTTTTTTGTTTTTTTTATATTAAACATTTTATTTGGGTATTTTTTGGGAGGGTGGGATGTAAACATTACTTTTATAATGTAAATGTGTGTTAAGTTTTATTTTTTTTACTTTTAGTTGTAGTTTTACTTTTTGGCCACAAGATGGCGGCCATGAGTTTGTTTACATGACATCACTCTAAGCGTAACATTCGCTTAGAGGGAAGCATGGGGGACGCAACAGCCAGAAAAAGCGGAGCTTCTGAGAGAAGCTGTCGCTTTTTCTGCGGGGGAGAGGAATCAGTGATCAGGCACCATAGCCCGAATCACTGATTCGTGGGCTAACGATCCGCGGCCGGGAGCGCGCGTGCACGCACGTGATCGGCCGCGAGAGCACGTGGACGCGCACATGGCCTCCTGGGCATAGCTAGTACGTCCAGGAGGCCAAAGTAGTTAAACCCCGATAGTCAATACAAGGTCGCAGCCCACCGTCCTTTTTCTGTACAAAAAAGAACCCAGCCGCTGCTGGTGACCGGGAAGGACAGATAAAACCCTTGGCCAAATTTTCTTTAATGTATTCCTGCATAGCCAGCTTCTCTGGCCCGGACAGATTATAGAGATGGCCTCTAGGGGGCATACAACCAGATCTTAACTGTATGGGGCAATCGAAGCTCCGGTGTGGCGGGAGTTTCTCTGCTGATTTTGGACAGAACACATTAGAGAATTCTGCGTACTGTACTGGCACACCTTTCACCTGAACCTTGGTGGCGCACACAGCAACTTTCTCCAAACAATGATGATGACAATGGGCTGACCAGCTCTGTAGCTGACCTGAAGCCCAGTCGATCTGAGGAGAGTGTAGTTGCAACCAAGGCATACCGAGGATTATGGTAAAGGTTGCCATTTGCAGGACAAAGAACTGTAATTTCTCCTTATGTAGAACCCCTATATTACACAACAATAAGGGGGTCTGAGAGAGAGGCTGTCTACACTGTAACGGAAAGTTATCTACCGCTGTGATCTGGATCTGACGGTTTAAAGGCTGTAAGGGAATCCCCAATTTTTTTACAAAGTCATAATCTATAAAATTAGCTGCAGAGCCTGAGTCCACAAATGCCTCTGTGGCCGTAGCCCGACCCTCCCAAGTGATAGAGCAAGGGAGGAGCAAACGGTTATTCGCTAGAGGTAAACACGGCTCGCCTAGGGTATTACCTCTGACTACACCTAGGCGGCAGCGTTTCCCAACTTTTTAGGGCAATTCTGGACAATGTGACCCTCCTCAGCACAGTATAGATAGAGTCTTTCTGACCTTCTGCGATTCTTCTCCACTTGTGTTAACCTAGACTGACCAATCTGCATTGGTTCGTCCTGAGGTGACGAGGGTGGAGAAGAGGCGTAGGAAATTCCAATTCTGATTTTTAATCTTTACTGCATGCTGCATTTTTTTATTCGTTTTTCTGTTGAATGTATTCAGGAAAAATCGGAAAATCGGAATCAGAAACGGAATCGGAATCAGAAAACAGATTTGCAGTGTGCAGGGAGCCTTACGCATTTAAGATCACCAACTGCGCCAAAGTGTCCCCAATCTGGTGAGTCCTACTCTAACCAGGCAAAAATGCTAGTTTTTTTATCAGCGTTCTAGTGGGAACCATGCCAAAATCCCAATGGTCAACTAAATGGGAGACAGGAAATTAAAAACACCTCACCTTCTACTAGCTACTGACTGAACTATGAGCTCCGCTTATTTATATGCTTAAATGTGCTAGAGGTGGGCTTGGTTATGCACGCTCACAGGGGAAAATTATAAATAAATACCAAGGGATGAGCAGCACAAACCAAATTATATGCAATACTATGCAAGCATGCATGCAACCTGGAGATGCCCAGTCTCCATGAAAAATATATAAATACAGAGGGGCTACAGCACACAACAGGAAAGCAGTAACAGGGGCTCTTGGTTACAGGCTGCGTGCATGCTTGCATAGTGTTGCATATAATTTGGTTTGTGCTGCTCATCCCTTGGTATTTGTGTATAATTTTCCCCTGTGAGCGTGCATAACCACGCCCACCTCTAGCACAGTTAAGCATATAAATGAGTGGAGCTCATAGTTCAGTCAGTAGCTAGTAGAAGGTGAGGTGTTTTTAATTTCCTTTCTCCCATTTAGTTGACCATTGGGCTTTTGGCATGGTTCCCACTAGAACGCTGATAAAAAAAACTAGCATTTTTGCCTTGGTTAGAGTAGGACTCACTAGATTGGGGACACTTTGGCGCAGTTGGTGAGTTTAAACACGTTAAAGTGTAACCAAGAGCCCCTGTCACTGCTTTCCTGTTGTGTGCTGTAGCCCCTCTGTATTTATATATTTCCTATGGAGACTAGGGATCTCCAGGCTGCGTGCATACTTGCATAGTATTGCATATAATTTGGTTTGTGCTGCTCATCCCTTGGTATATATATATATATATATATATGTGTGTGTATATAGAAAACAATAAGTATGGAAAAACAAAGGCAATATATATATATATATATATACATATATATATATATATATATATATATATATATATATGTGTACATATATATATATGTGTATATATATATATATATTTGTGTATATATATATATATATATATATATATATATATATATATATATATATATAGCCTTTGCTTTTCCATACTTATTGTTTTCTGAAGTGGTAATAAGAGCACCAAACATAAGGACACAGATTATTTCAGGAAACGGTTGTTCAAAACATGTCCAAATCATTCTTCAGTGAGGATGAGGAAAGAGTAAAGAAAAACAAAAAATAAGTTTGCCATCACAACAAATATTGAAGTGGAATATAATCTCATTTTATCAAATGATTTTATCTCTTTTTTAGTCATTCCTTAGATCTGCCTGATATTTGTAGTATTATGGCAATGCTATTTGATAATATTGTCAGAATGCAGTCTTTAAAGGGACTCAGAGCTGACATTATTAAAAAGATTTTATACATACCTGGGGCTTCGCTCCCACACTGCAGTCCTCCGCTGCGTGCAGCTACAAGAACAGGGTTCTGTCACTGACGTCATCGGAGCTAGCCTACACAGGAGAAGGGCACCCTCTACGTATCTCTCTAGTGGCTGCTGGAAAGATACGCAAACAGCGCACTTCTCTTACGCTAGACTGGCTCCGACTGGTGGAGGTGCGAGGAGAGAGAGCGATCCAGGAGGATGGAGCTGGAGGAAGCCCCAGGTATGTATAAAATCTCTTTAATAATGTCAGCTCTGAGTCCCTTTAAAGACTGTATTCTGACAATATTATCAAATAGTATCGCCATAATACTACAAATATCAGCTAGAACTAAGGAATGACCAAAAAAAAAAAAGATAAAACCATTGTCCTGGGTGTATAAAATCTTTTTAATTTTCAGCTCTGGTACACTGTAAAGTATTTTCTGATGACAGGATGACTCAAAAAACAAAGATCTTTTAGCACACAGGGGGCTTATGTCTCTTGAACAGGTTGCCTTCACTTGCAATTACTTATATTTATCCTTCATGGCAAAAAATGAATTGAAGTGGAGGAAAGATCTGTCCTTAACAGAAACCTTATATTTTGTGCTCCCAGTTTTTCTTCTACAATTCCCAACAATAAAGCAGACTTTAGCCCAATCAAAGAATGTGCCAACGAAGTTTTCCTGAACAGGTGAGAAATGTTATAATAAGTTCATGTTTAAAATAAATGAAACCAAATTCAGACTAGGCCAGCTAATTCATATTATTTGGTGCACAAAGTTACATTGTTAAAGAGTGCCCCCAGTATAAAAGATAGGGCCTGTCATGCCAGGCTCTTTCTTAATGATGCAGGTTTGGAGAGGTCTTAGGGTTAAATACTTACCTGATCAGCTGTGATTCATCACATAGGTGACACTGACGCTCCATCCCCCTCCTCTGCAATGCAGTCACGGCCATGTTTCCAAAGCTCATTAGAAACCTCTGCCTGTGTTGCCACAGCCAGCCTCCAGCCACCAGATAGGAGTGGTCATATCCACTGCAGAAAAAAACACCACCACAGCTGCATTTTCAAGGTGGGAGGGTGCTGACCACTCACCTGAACAAAGGAATTACAGCTGATCAGCAGGGCCAGATTTATGGGAAGGCCAGGCACCGGCTAGGAAGGTCTAGTGTGCTGTGAAGGCTGGGGCGCTGCTGCAGTGTGTACCATTAATACCTGTCTCTCGCACCGACTGTCCACCGCCCATACGCATGCACCAACCTGAATAGATAAAACAGAAAGGACCGGCACCGCTGTCTTGTATCAAAGCTCTTTTAATAGCACCAAAGTAGCAGCAGTGACAGACTGCTGTTTCGGTTTACACCTTTATCAAACTGCTCAAAGCCATAAAAATTGTGACAAGACAAACACCTTTAAATACCCCCTTCCTGTATGGGAGGGGCCCCAGAGCGGACCTGAGAGGGAACTTTAATGGTAATATGCAAATATGCTCATGTTTCATGCACACTGAAAAAAAGTGTAATACCTGAATTAGCTTGTACACCACACCCCCAAGCTGGGATAGATCGATGATCACTTCCAAAAAAGGGAAACACTTTCTCCTCCTGTCGCTCCTCCAGCCAGCCACTCACAGCTGTGCAGGCAGTGCTCTGACGACTTCCAGGTCAACCCGGAAGTAGTGAGCACATTATGGTCATTGGAGTGATCAGGTTGCAGTATTACCAAAAGTGGCCACAAGATGGCTCACTAAAGGTTGGTGCGACTTTAAAGAGAATCTGTATTGTTAAAATCGCACAAAAGTAAACATACCAGTGTGTTAGGGGACATCTCCTATTACCCTCTGTCACAATTTCACCGCTCCCCGCCGCATTAAAAGTAGTCAAAAACAGTTTTAAAAAGTTTGTTTATAAACAAACAAAATGGCCACCAAAACAGGAAGTAGGTTGATGTACAGCATGTCCACACATAGAAAATACATCCATACACAAGCAGGCTGTATACAGCCTTACTTCTGAATCTCAAGAGATCACTTGTGTGTGTTTACCTTCTGTCTCCAGCTTCTCTCATGCACTGAACATTACAGGCTTCCTGCAGACAGCTCTACCTATGTCGTTAATTCCTCAGTATGTGACAGACCAGCTCCTTTCACAGCCTCCAGATGAGGATTTTTATCCAGCTCTCTTCTATCACTGATAAGATAGCAGAGAAGCTGCTGGCTTATGTAAATAAAACACACACTGGAGTGTGCATAGAGGAACAGTTCAACACTGAAGAACTTGGCAGCCTTCCAGACACAGGCCGACAAGTCTGACAGGGGAAAGATACATTGATTTATTACAGAGATGGTTATAGTAGAAAGAGCTACAGTAAGCCAGAACACATAAGAATAGGTTTAGGAACTTGTAGGATGGTAGAAAAAACGTTGTAATTTTTGTTACAGAGTCACTTTAAAGTTGCACCCTGCAGTAAAAAATTAAAAGTTCAAGATTAAGCCACAAGATGTCAGTGTGTGCAAAAATTCTAATGCAGTCAATAGATCGCATAGACAATGAGTTTAAGTATATTTTCAGTGCGACAAAAACGTTGCATCAAGAATACAAAAAGCAGTGTTGTTCTCCTACCTGGTTCGCTGAGGGTGGACATTAAAAGCAAAATCTGGAAAAAGAGCATAAAATAAACATATGAAAATGTGATTAACTCAGGAGGTTCTGATGTCACTAGATACAAAAACTAAGATCATATTCGCGGTTTAAACCATCCACTCCAAAAGTATTCAGTTTCCTGATCCAAAAGGCCTCCTTTTTAAGTAAGGCCTTGTCCCTATCCGAGCCCCTCCAAGTATCCGGGACCCCATCGATTGCCATTATGCGCAATTGTGACACTGTGTGTTTATGCAAATGAAAATGTTGCGCTACCGCCAAAGTGCAATTTAAGGCTTCTCCTTCTACCTATTCTATCACGTTTCTCAGTTTGGAACGTATGTTCAGGGTAACCCCGGGCCCTAAACGTACTCCTCATTTCTTTCTGTCTCCTCTCCCTGACCTCAGTATCTGTGACAATGTCCGCCACTCTCTTGTTCCAAACTGAGAAACGTGATAGAATAGGTAGAAGGAGAAGCCTTAGGTTACCTTTCGTATCCACATATAATACCTGCAGCAACATGATTGCACGCACAATTCGCAAACATTGGCACATTTTGAGTGAAGGATTCCCATCGATTCCAGAACTACGATATCCCCCGTTGATGTCCTTTAAAAGGGCACCAACAGTTTGGGACAAAATTACTAGGAGTGGGGGCCCTGTTGGGGGCACGGGCAGAAGGGGCATGTACCCTTGTTTATCATGCCACATGTGTGGACATGTTATCAGGGGGGACACTTTCTGCCATCCCTCAACGGGTGTCCCCTTTAAAATACGTGGCCGATACGATTGTAACTCTCGGTATGTCGTATATATGATTAAATGCCCATGTGGTTTTGGCTATGTAGGCAAAACCACTCGGCGACTTAAGGAGCGTTTCTCGTCGCATAAATCGAATATACGCGACCCAAATTGCACTTTGGCGGTAGCGCAACATTTTCATTTGCATAAACACGCAGTGTCACAATTGCGCATAATGGCAATCGATGGGGTCCCGGATACTTGGAGGGGCTCGGATAGGGACAAGGCCTTACTTAAAAAGGAGGCCTTTTGGATCAGGAAACTGAATACTTTTGGAGTAAGTGGTTTAAACCGCGAATATGATCTTAGTTTTTGTATCTAGTGACATCAGAACCTCCTGAGTTAATCACATTTTCATATGTTTATTTTATGCTCTTTTTCCAGATTTTGCTTTTAATGTCCACCCTCAGCGAACCAGGTAGGAGAACAACACTGCTTTTTGTATTCTTGATGCGACGTTTTTGTCGCACTGAAAATATACTTAAACTCATTGTCTATGCAATCTATTGACTGCATTAGAATTTTTGCACACACTGACATCTTGTGGCTTAATCTTGAACTTTTAATTTTTTACTGCAGTGTGCAACTTTAAAGTCGCACCGACCTTTAGTGAGCCATCTTGTGGCCACTTTTGGTAATACTGCAACCTGATCACTCCAATGACCATAATGTGCTGACTACTTCCGGGTTGACCTGGAAGTCGTCAGAGCACTGCCTGCACAGCTGTGAGTGGCTGGCTGGAGGAGGGACAGGAGGAGAAAGTGTTTCCCTTTTATGGAAGTGATCATCGATCTATCCCAGCTTGGGGGTGTGGTGTACAAGCTAATTCAGGTATTACACCTTTTTTCAGTGTGCATGAAACATGAGCATATTTGCATATTACCATTGAAGTTCCCTCTCAGGTCCGCTCTGGGGCCCCTCCCATACAGGAAGGGGGTATTTAAAGGTGTTTGTCTTGTCACAATTTTTATGGCTTTGAGCAGTTTGATAAAGGTGTAAACCGAAACAGCAGTCTGTCACTGCTGCCACTTTGGTGCTATTAAAAGAGCTTTGATACAAGACAGCGGTGCCGGTCCTTTCTGTTTTATCTGGACTGCACTTCCCAGGAGGCACTGGGGAGAGACCTTGGGCACGCTGCATACTCTTTTTTGGAAACGGTGCTCCCTCTCTTTTGTTTATGTGCACCAACCTGAATATGCAGCATCTGCGCAGCAGCTCATCCCCTCCTGTGTCATCGTAACCTTGCTCACTGCTTGTTTTTGCATAATCAGACCTCAGATCTGCGGTGGTTGGGCCTCACAATGATAAGAGGGTGAGTGGTGCACAGCAGCTCTGTATACAGGAAGTAAGCAGTGATGTCACTTCCTGGATACAGAACTGCCATGCACCACTCGCTCTCTCATCATTGTGAGCTTTGGCAACTACTGGTCTGAGGTCTGATTAGGCCAGACAGAACAGCGAGCTAAGTAATACAGGAGGATATGATCTGCTGTACAAATGCTGCATATTCAGGTCAATGGATGCAGGCGGGAGACAGACCGTGTGGGTGAGACAGGTAGGAGGAAGGGATTATTGATTATAGTTAGCTTGAGGGGAATTATTTAATTGTTAAGCTTTAAAAGGGTTACATAGTTACATAGTAACATAGTTACTTAGTTATTTTGGTTGAAAAAAGACAAACGTCCATCGAGTTCAACCAGTATAAAGGTTGTAATTGCCACTAGATATGTATGGGCAATGTTAGGTATGTGAAGAGAGAAGGTTTATATTAGGTTTAAGTGCAGGGATTAGACTGCTGAGCAGCATATTCTGCATCATGAGGGTACAGCGTGGGCATTGTTATAGCATTGTTTACTTATGATAATTAGGTTTTCTCTGGTGGGAATTTTGTAATGAGGAGGTGTGGTTTATTGAAGGCATTATGATTATTAGGGGTATTGTTCACACAAACTGGTTGTACCGTTCTGTTGTATGCGGAGCTTATGCCTAACCCAAGGCAAAGCTATATAAGGTAAGCAAAAAGTGGTGTTACTGCTGGATCCACATATGTCTGTGCATTCCTTTCTGTGTTTTTCCCAGCCATAAAATCCCTTATCGCTTGGGGGCGAGAAGTAGTGTTGGGCGAACATCTAGATGTTCGGGTTCGGGCCGAACAGGCCGAACATGGCCGCGATGTTCGGGTGTTCGACCCGAACTCCGAACATAATGGAAGTCAATGGGGACCCGAACTTTTGTGCTTTGTAAAGCCTCCTTATATGCTACATACCCCAAATTTACAGGGTATGTGCACCTTGGGAGTGGGTACAAGAGGAAAAAAAAATTTAGCAAAAAGAGCTTATAGTTT
Source organism: Hyperolius riggenbachi (assembly GCF_040937935.1). NCBI lineage: Eukaryota > Metazoa > Chordata > Amphibia > Anura > Hyperoliidae > Hyperolius > Hyperolius riggenbachi. The sequence continues at coordinate 235,030,597 of NC_090650.1, forward strand.
TTGAGAAAATCGATTTTAAAGTTTCAAAGGGAAAACTGTCTTTTAAATGCGGGAAATGTCTGTTTTCTTTGCACAGGTAACATGCTTTTTGTCGGCATGCAGTCATAAATGTAATACATATAAGAGGTTCCAGGAAAAGGGACCGGTAATGCTAACCCAGCAGCAGCACACGTGATGGAACAGGAGGAGGGTGGCGCAGGAGGAGAAGGCCACGCTTTGAGACACAACAACCCAGGCCTTGCATGAGGACAAGAAGCGTGCGGATAGCATGCTTTGTACCACCATGCAGTCATAAATGTAATAAAGATAAGTGGTTCAATAAACAGGGACCACGCGGCAACGCTAACCCAGCAGCAGCACACGTGATGGAACAGGAGGAGGCGCAGGAGGAGAAGGCCACGCTTTGTGAGACACAACAACCCAGGCCTTGCATGAGGACAAAAAGCGTGCGGATAGCATGCTTTGTACCGCCATGTAGTCATAAATGTAATAAAGATAAGAGGTTCAATAAACAGGGACCACGCGGCAACGCTAACCCAGCAGCAGCAGCAGCAGCAGCACACGTGATGGAACAGGAGGAGGCGCAGGAGGAGAAGGCCACGCTTTGTGAGACACAACAACCCAGGCCTTGCATGAGGACAAAAAGCGTGCGGATAGCATGCTTTGTACCGCCATGTAGTCATAAATGTAATAAAGATAAGAGGTTCAATAAACAGTGACCACGCGGCAACGGTAACCCAGCAGCAGCAGCAGCACACGTGATGGAACAGGAGGAGGCGCAGGAGGAGAAGGCCACGCTTTGTGAGACACAACAACCCAGGCCTTGCATGAGGACAAAAAGCGTGCGGATAGCATGCTTTGTACCGCCATGTAGTCATAAATGTAATAAAGATAAGAGGTTCAATAAACAGGGACCACGCGGCAACGGTAACCCAGCAGCAGCAGCAGCAGCAGCACACGTGATGGAACAGGAGGAGGCGCAGGAGGAGAAGGCCACGCTTTGTGAGACACAACAACCCAGGCCTTGCATGAGGACAAAAAGCGTGCGGATAGCATGCTTTGTACCGCCATGTAGTCATAAATGTAATAAAGATAAGAGGTTCAATAAACAGGGACCACGCGGCAACGCTAACCCAGCAGCAGCAGCAGCAGCAGCACACGTGATGGAACAGGAGGAGGCGCAGGAGGAGAAGGCCACGCTTTGTGAGACACAACAACCCAGGCCTTGCATGAGGACAAAAAGCGTGCGGATAGCATGCTTTGTACCGCCATGTAGTCATAAATGTAATAAAGATAAGAGGTTCAATAAACAGGGACCACGCGGCAACGGTAACCCAGCAGCAGCAGCAGCACACGTGATGGAACAGGAGGAGGCGCAGGAGGAGAAGGCCACGCTTTGTGAGACACAACAACCCAGGCCTTGCATGAGGACAAAAAGCGTGCGGATATAGCAGCAATGCTTTTTGCCGCCATGCAGTCATAAATGTAATACAGATGAGAGGTTCAATAAACAGGGACCGGAAACGCTAAACCATCCCAGATGTTCATCGGTCATGTTACTTGGTTGGGGTCCAGGAGTGTTGCGTAGTCGTTTCCAATCCAGGATTGATTCATTTTAATTTGAGTCAGACGGTCTGCATTTTCTGTGGAGAGGCGGATACGCCGATCTGTGATGATGCCTCCGGCAGCACTGAAACAGCGTTCCGACATAACGCTGGCTGCCGGGCAAGCCAGCACCTCTATTGCGTACATTGCCAGTTCGTGCCAGGTGTCTAGCTTCATGCCCGGTTTCAGGTCCAGCGGTGCCAGCCACAAATCCGTCTGTTCCTTTATTCCCCTCCAAATTTCCTCCCCTGTGTGCTGCTTATCCCCAAGGCAGATCAGCTTCAGCAACGCTTGCTGACGCATGCCAACAGCTGTGCTGCACTGCTTCCACGATCCTACTGCTGCTGGTGCTGGGTTAGCATTTCCGGATGAGGTACAGCTTTGAGATGCGTTGGAGGAGAAGGAGTCAGAGAGGTAGGTGCTGCTGTTGTTATCCAGCTGTTTGCGGCGTGGGCAACACCCGCGCCTTAGCAGGTGAGGAATCGCTGCCAGGCTCCACAAGGTTCACCCAGTGCGCGGTAAGGGAGATGTATCGACCCTGGCCGAACGCACTCGTCCAGGTGTCAGTGGTGAGGTGAACCTTGCAGGCAACGGCATTCTTCAAGCTTCGGGTTATTTAGCTGACCACGTGCTCATGCAACTCAGGCACTGCAGAGCGCGCAAAGTGGTAGCGGCTGGGAACCACGTAACGTGGGATGGCCACTGACATCATGCCCTTGAAGCTGTTTGTCTCCACCACTCGATATGGCAGCATTTCGCAGGCCAGAAGCTTGGCTATGCTGGCTGGCTGTTACTGCCACGGCCCGGGGGTCATTTGCTGGCAATTTCCTCTTGTGCTCAAACATCTCAGAAACAGACAACTCAACCGTAGCGCTGCACACCGAAGGGCTGTTGGTTGTTGTGTTTGATGAACACTGGGAGACCTCAAGAGCACTAGTCCGGAAAGTGACAGTGTCAGCATCGTCTGATGTTTGTGAATGTTGTGAACCACGCAATGGCTGGGCTACTGCTGCTGCTGAGGCGGGTCTGGTGGTGAGTCTGGTGAACCCAAGGGAGGCAGTGTTGCTGGTGGTACCCTGTCCTGCCGCGTTTGCCCACAGAGTGGGATGTTTGGATAGAATGTGGCGGCTCATGCTGGTGGTGGAGAGGTTGTTAATACTTTTCCCCCTGCTCAGGCGGGTCTTGCACACCTTGCAAATCGCCATGGTAACATCCTCAGTGCAGTCTTCAAAGAAAGCCCAGACTTTAACTGGCTGAGGACTCGGACCTCGTGCGTGATGTGCTGGTGCTGCTTAACCCACTGCTGGACGCTTGAGAGGTCATCCAAGTAATTATCTGGTCCTGTTCTTTTGGATCTGTGAGGGTTGTTGTCCTGGACAACATGGGCAGTATTGAGTGGGTTTTCTTGGGTGCTCCCCTGTGGCCTGTACGTGAACCGTCAGGGGAAACACCTCTTCCCTTGCCCCTCCCTCTTTCACCGGATTTCTTCCTCATTTCACTTATCCTTAAAGTACACGCTGACTGGCAGCAGTACAGTGGCAGTACAGAAATGCTATACAGTGGTGGGTGAGCGGTGTACCACTATTGTCAGCAGTGACACAGAGCACAATGCTATACAGTGGCGGGTGAGCGGTGTACTACTGTTCCCAGCAGACACAGAGTGGAAGTAAACACAATGCTATATAGTGTGGCTGAGCCGTGTACACAGAGTGGCATTAAACACAATGCTATATAGTCTGCTATATAGTCACCCCGAACAGGGTGATGTTCTGCAGAACCCGAACAGTGGCAAACACTGTTCGCCCAACACTACTGGGAGGGAACGCAGATTTTAGTACCTAAACACACGATACAACATGTTTTCCGGGGTCGGACTCTGAGGCACATACAGATGGTCCCGATCATCATCCTCATCATACAACTCTTCTCCTGAGTCTGACCCACCCACCACCTCTGCCACCCCAACATCCCCAGACACAGACCCCTCATCGTCCTCAACATTAACTTGGGATGCTGGCCTGAGCCAGACCTCCTCCTCCACATCAGGCCCCATCATCTCCTCAATGGCAGCCCTCATTAATCGCTCTGGCGACGGACTGATGGACACAACGTTCTCCTCCGGGGAGGGCTGCTGCTGACCACTGGCTGCTGGGGTGGATGTTATAGCTTGCGTGGGGCGTTGGCTGTTGCTGTTGTTGGGAGTGCTGCTCACAGCGGAGGTCTCTGGGGAACTCATGTTGAGCTCATATAGTGGTTGACGGTGAGTGGAGTATTACTGATCCCAGCAATATACACACTGACTGGCAGAGTACGCAATGCTATATAGTGTGGCTGAGCGGTGTACACAGAGTGGCAGTAAACACAATGCTATATAGTCTGGCTGAGCGAGCGGTGTACTACTGTTCCCAGCAGAATCAGAGTGGCAGTAAACAATGGTATATAGTCTGGCTGAGCGGTGTACATAGAGTGTCAGTAAACAATGGTATATAGTCTGGCTGAGCGAGCGGTGTACTACTGTTCCCAGCAGAATCAGAGTGGCAGTAAACAATGGTATATAGTCTGGCTGAGCGGTGTACATAGAGTGTCAGTAAACAATGGTATATAGTCTGGCTGAGCGAGCGGTGTACTACTGTTCCCAGCAGAATCAGAGTGGCAGTAAACAATGGTATATAGTCTGGCTGAGCGGTGTACACAGAGTGTCAGTAAACAATGGTATATAGTCTGGCTGAGCGGTGTACACACAATGCTATATAGTCTGCTATATAGTGTCAGTAAACAATGGTATATAGTCTGGCTGAGCGGTGTACACAGAGTGTCAGTAAACAATGGTATATAGTCTGGCTGAGCGAGCGGTGTACTACTGTTCCCAGCAGAATCAGAGTGGCAGTAAACAATGGTATATAGTCTGGCTGAGCGGTGTACACAGAGTGTCAGTAAACAATGGTATATAGTGTGGCTGAGTGGTGTACACAGAGTGTCAGTAAACAATGGTATATAGTCTGGCTGAGCGGTGTACACAGAGTGGCAGTAAACACAATGCTATATACTCTGGCTGAGCGAGCGGTGTACTACTGTTCCCAGCAGACACAGAACAGTAAACAGAATGCTATATAGTGTGGCTGAGCGAGCGGTGTACCACTATTCCCAGCAGACACAGAACAGTGAACAGAATGCTATATAGTGTGGCTGAGCGAGCGGTGTACCACTATTCCCAGCAGACACAGAACAGTAAACAGAATGCTATATAGTGTGGCTGAGCGAGCGGTGTACCACTATTCCAAGCAGACACAGAACAGTGAACAGAATGCTATATAGTGTGGCTGAGCGAGCGGTGTACCACTATTCCCAGCAGACACAGAGTGGCAGTAAACAGAATGCTATATAGTGTGGCTGAGCGAGGTACACAGAGTGGCAGTAAACAGAATGCTATATAGTGTGGCTGAGCGAGCGGTGTACCACTATTCCCAGCAGACACAGAACAGTGAACAGAATGCTATATAGTGTGGCTGAGCGAGCGGTGTACCACTATTCCCAGCAGACACAGAACAGTGAACAGAATGCTATATAGTGTGGATGAGCGAGCGGTGTACCACTATTCCCAGCAGACACAGAACAGTAAACAGAATGCTATATAGTGTGGCTGAGCGAGCGGTGTACCACTATTCCCAGCAGACACAGAACAGTGAACAGAATGCTATATAGTGTGGCTGAGCGAGCGGTGTACCACTATTCCCAGCAGACACAGAACAGTGAACAGAATGCTATATAGTGTGGCTGAGCGAGCGGTGTACTACTGTTCCCAGCAGACACAGAACAGTACACAGAATGCTATATAGTGTGGCTGAACGAGCGGTGTACTACTGTTCCCAGCAGACACAGAACAGTACACAGAATGCTATATAGTGTGGCTGAACGAGCGGTGTACCACTATTCCAAGCAGACACAGAACAGTGAACAGAATGCTATATAGTGTGGCTGAGCGAGCGGTGTACCACTATTCCCAGCAGACACAGAGTGGCAGTAAACAGAATGCTATATAGTGTGGCTGAGCGAGGTACACAGAGTGGCAGTAAACAGAATGCTATATAGTGTGGCTGTGCAAGCGGTGTACTACTATTCCCAGCAGACACAGAGTGGCAGTAAACAGAATGCTATATAGTGTGGCTGAGCGAGGTACACAGAGTGGCAGTAAACAGAATGCTGAGCGAGCGGTGTACTACTATTCCCAGCAGCGACACACAATGACTGGGGGGGACCCTGGCTAGCGTGGCTGGAGCGCGAACTACCCTGCCTGCCTACCCAAAGCTAAACCCACAGACAAATGGCGGAGATATGACGTGGTTCGGGTATTTATTTACCCGAACCACGTGACAGTTCGGCCAATCAGAGCGCGTTCGGGTCCGAACCACGTGACCCGTTCGGCCAATCACAGCGCTAGCCGAACGTTCGGGGAACGTTCGGCCATGCGCTCTTAGTTCGGCCATATGGCCGAACGGTTTGGCCGAGCACCGTCAGGTGTTCGGCCGAACTCGAACATCACCCGAACAGGGTGATGTTCTGCAGAACCCGAACAGTGGCGAACACTGTTCGCCCAACACTAGCGAGAAGAAGCATGAACAATGCACAGAGGTATCTGAATCCAGCATGTACTCAGCTCCACAACTCTTTGCTGACCTCAGGTAGCTTTGTATCAGGTCAGGTATCCTAAATACATTAGCGAGCAGGCATTACTCTTTGGATGACCCTCGTAAAACATATAGGCTTCGATTCACAAATGCGTGCTAACTTAGTTAGCACGCCTAAAAGCTTTGGGCATGCTAACTACAGTGCTAAGTGGTTAGCACACCTACAGCTTTTACTCATCGCATGCAAAGTTTAGCACTGTGCAACGTTTTGGGCACACCCGGTGTGACGTTATAGGCGCGCCGAGTGCGGCGTTTTTCGGCGCACACAGTGCGACGTTCCGCACTAAACTTTGCGCGTGCTAAATTAACGCGTGAAACTTAGTGCAACCTAAAGCCCTTTAGGCGTGCTAAGGACCTTTTCACAGGCGTGCTAACACTTAGCACACTTTTGTGAATCGAGCCCATATTATTATAATATACTAGCTGATGGCCCAGCATTGACCGGGTATGTAATTGGCTGGTGTTGGCCCCGCCCACTTTTTCTAACATTAACACACAATTTACTCAATGACCGAGTTTGTGAGCTTTGCGGTTTTCGGCATGAATAATCTGCATTGAAATGAAACAAATATGAATGGATGTGGCTCCACCTCCTTTTCTGAATTTAAACCCCAGTCACCCAATGAACAACTGTACCAGGTTTGAGGCTTGTGCCATTAACAGTGCAAGAATAGCAGCAATTAAATATTCCCCTTGAAAAGCAATAGGTGAATTTTGATTGGCTGTTGTAGGCTCCACCCACTTTTCTGAATATTAATTCCGGTCAACCAGTGACCAACTGTGCAAGTTTAAGAACCCTTCCATTAACAGTGTAAGAATGGCTGCAGTTTACATGTTCCCAGTGAAATTAGTATTTGTCTCCACCCACCTTTTGGTTATGGGGATAAAAAGTATCCTATATGTTATTGCAGATAATGTACTATGTGTGTGCCAAATTTCATTCAAATCCGTTCAGCCATTGTTGCATGATTGAGTGACAAACATCCAAACTTTCACATTTATAATATTGGTAATATATATATAAATATATCCTTATTTGATTATGGGGTGGATTGTAACAGTGAGCCTAGGGTGATAAAAAGTACAAATCTGGCCTGCCGATCAGGAAAGTAATTAAAATCCTGAGACCCCCACCCTGCATCATTTAGACAAAGCCTGGCACAGACTCTGTCTAACTGATGATACGATGATAAAAATGTAATTGCAATATATGGTGCAGATTGCACAAATATTGATGCTTTCATGCATACAGGTAAGAAGCAGAAGTGTTTGTCTTGTTAACATTTATTTCTGATCCCTCCAGGGTACATTTATGATGAGATCTCTTCTTCAGCTGCTTCTTGAAGGTTTCTATCTACAGAAAGAGGTCCGTCTACCTTCCTCACTAACAGAAATTAAAGCCTCAGTAGTCAGCAATTTTAGGAGGAAAAGTGAATTATCCCAGTTTCTCATAGACCTTGGTCTCACTCCAGTAGATATTTTGTAATAGAAAAGCATAGACACAATCTTTGACCTTCCTTAAAGTGAAAAATGGTGCACCGAGAAAAGTAACGTATAATTTACTTTTGGTAAACAGATCATTAACTAGCACTACAATATTACAGCTATAAATCTTGTATAACTGAAAAAGGTCCAACAGAATGCCATTGTTTCCTACAAAGAAATGAAGAGTGATTTCAGATTTTATTGTCTTTTTTGTAATAGCATTTTAAGTACATTGCCGCAAGAGAATGTTGTATTGTTAAAGCCATGCAGGGGTGGACAAATCAATGAAGATGCCACACAAAAGGCATTAAACCCTGAATCAACAAATTTAAAGTTACACATAAATCTGCAAAGAAGCATGATACCATTGATTGCCAATTAGCTATTAAGACTAGGTTATCTTATAGATCTGCCCACTGATCAATAATGGAATCCTAATACATTAAATAAATTCTCCTTGTTAGAGAGGTTGAAGGATCCACTGGCTGACCTGCCTGCCTACAGTTTACACACACACTACCCCTTTAACAGTGGCCTGTACACTGCATATAGCAGTGTTGTGTGTGCTTCCAGCGTTCTCCACTCTGCTTTGGCCTCCAGACTCCCCACCACTCTGCTTCTGAATTTTGCTCACATATAAACTCTGTGATCCAGTACCTGAATATGACCTAATCCACTGCTCTCTGTAATCTATACCCTTCCTGTCGGTGCACTGTCTATCTTGATTGGATGCAATGATCATATATCACTGATATAGGAGGACTCGTACCATAAGTGTGTGATTAGTGATAAAGCATAACTAGATGGAGTGTTTGCAGAAAGGCAGGGACTGTTGGCGGTACAGTATGAAGTAGCCACAAAACTGCTGCAAATGATGTATTAGCACTATTAATAGGGACATCTTCATAAACCAGACAGTCATTCCATACAAAAGGGATACAAAATCAATATGCACTATAATGGCATTAGTAATCAGATTGATTTATTGTGCGTGTGCCGTGTGTATATACAGTAAAGTTTTACTCCTGTGTTACATACAAAACGTGCATAACAGATGTAGTCAATAGAGCTGCTATATCTGTTAGGGGGAAACTTACCGAAAACCTTGACAAAGTATATTTTCACGTTCATGACTTGCACAGAAAGCAAGTATAACAAAGTATACAGACCTAATATGCAGCATAGGTAAAATGTCATAATAACATCCTCAAAAACTAAGTACAGTACTTGACTGGTAACCTAAATTAACAGAGTCAGTAGCACTGACTGGTACAGAAAAAAAGAAACAATAACATAAGACAGAGTCAAAGCTATAGTTGCCACTTGTACATCATATCCTACATATTGCTATAACATTGAATAACTGGCTGGTAAATCCCAGTAGAAAGACAAACTTGCCTATATATGTACCAAGCCACACAGTACAGCATAGAACACGAGAAGAGAGAGATATTCATAGTTCTCTTTCTTTGATTGTCTTGTTGACTCAGTTTAAATACCAGAGTAACCAAGCAGCTCGGGATGACCCAAAACTACTAGGAAAGTATAGGGGACTAAAAGAGACTGAAAAGCCATCGTAGGTAGCTACAGATGTTCATTTAAAGAGAAACCCCGACCAAGAATTGAACTTTATCCCAATCAGTAGCTGATACCCCCTTTTACATGAGAAATCTATTCTTTCTCACAGACTATCAGGGGGCGTTGTATGACTGATATTGGCCTCGATTCATAAAGCATTTCCGCATGAGGAAATGCTGAAAACGGCTCACTTTACCGACCACACAGCCAAATCTGTATTCATAAAGGCTTTTTCCGCATGAAAAGCCGACATCCACGAGCAGAGTGATAAATCACCGCCTTGCGCGGTGATTATCACAGCAAAAGTAACAAATGTCAATTCATAAAGATTAGAGGTAGCGGTATGCGGACGGGTATTACCGCTACCTCTGATGTGGCGAGAAGCGTGCGGAATCTGTTGCAGTGAATGGGACAGACCTCCCAAGCAGCTGCAGAGAGAACACCGCACGGAGGGATTCCGCCTGCTTCTCCTGTTTCCGCATGTCTCCCGACAGCCTAACGCCTGCCTACAGCGGAGTATCTCCGCACGCCTGTCACAACTAGCTAAATTTTTATGAATTACCACCCTGAAGGCGAAAATACCGACAGCGGTGTTTCCCCGCTCGACTTTCCCCGCTCGCAGGCACTTTTATGAATCGAGGCCATTGTGGTGAAACCCCTCCCACAAGAAACTCTTGAGTACGTACTCCTGGCAGTTTCCTGTCTGTGAACCTTGCTGCGTTGTGGGAAATGGCTGTTCACAGCTGTTTTCAACTGCAAAAAAAAAAGCAAGCAGCAGCTACATCACCTACCAGAAGTAAAAATGTCACCATGTGATAAATGTCAGAATGTAAATCAGGGATTTAAAAGATTTTACAATGGGCAAACACCGACTAAATCATTTATACATAATTATTGTAAAAATGAAGCACTTTTTTTTATTACATTATTTTCACTGGAGTTCCTTTTTAAAGCTGAATTATCACAAATACCTTTTGTTTTAATAAGGCAAACCGCACTAAGCATTGCTTTTTAAATGCCTTAACACTCCACCTACTTTATTCCACAGCAAGTTTTTTTACATGTTTAAAGTGTTGAGTAGTGTTGTTAAAAAATGCTCATGTTTAATTCAAGAAATGTTCAGTCCAAAAAAATTAAAAAAAATCAGAATCCGGAGGGCCCAAATCCAAATACCACCATTGCATTGACATCAATGGGAAAAATACTGGCACCTTGTTCTCCCTTTTCTGCCCTTTGGAGAGCAAGAAAGAAACTACAGCATTCAAATGCACCCGAAGGAAAGACCACTAAATGTCTGAGGAACATAGAGATATGCTAGACAAGGGTGAGCATGCGGTGGTGGTAAAGAGCCACATTATATGAATAGGAAGCCATCATGGAAAAGATACAAATCCTTGTAAACTTTCTAATGCTGTTCATTTTACTATGTAACATAGAATCACTAAGGCTTATACCCAGGGCTCCCAGCAGTGACAGCATATGTTGTAGTGCATACTCTAATCTATGTACCAACACTTATCTGTTAAATACCTTGGTTTATATAAAACATTTGTTTTTTCTCTTCTAGCATGAGTCATATTAGCAAATATCATCTTAGCAAATGGTATTAACTGTGCATTAGTCAAGAAAAACGCTTACCTATTGCTGCAAAGTGAAACTCTTCAACCGGAGGCACAGTGAGTAATTGCTAAGGACCCCCCAGAAAGTCTGCCATTCCAGCATTTAGTGACGATTGCTTCTTTTGACTCTATTGAAATCGCTTACCGTATTCCAAAGGCCCTTGGAGGGATCTCCAAAAAAAAAAAAGCTCTACTTCTCTTGAAGCAGACCTTCTTAAAACATTATACAAGTGCAAAAGTGCTAATGCAAAAGGCAAAAGAGCAGCTGCTAGGTTCATTCACTTCTCAAATAAGAGCAATAAAAAAATACAATAAACTTTGGCACTTAATAGTGTATGAAAAAACATACATCCCAAATACAAAACAACAATGTTGTCTATTCAACCCTCTCCCTGCCAGCTGATTTGTCTTAAAGGGGAACTGAAGTAAGAGGTATACGGAGGCTGCCATATTTATTTCCTTTTAATCAATACCAGTTGCCTGGCAGCCCTGCTGGTCTATTTCTCTGCAGTAGTATCTGAATAACACCAGAAACAAGCATGCAACTAGTCTTGTCAGATCTGACTTTAAAGTCTGAAACACCTGATCTGCTGCATGCTTGTTCAGGGGCTATGGCTAATAGTATTAGAGGCAGAGGATCAGCAGGGCTGCCAGGGAACTGGTATTGCTTAAAAGGAAATAAACATGGAAGCCTCCATATACCTAAATCTTCAGTTCCCCTTTAAACACAAACATCTACAGCCAAGCAGTTTTTAGAAATGTTGTACTCATTAGGTTTACTGAGGATTTTTTACAATAAAACCTACATGAAAAAGGATATAGTAAGGATATAGTATATATTGTTTTTTGGAGATATAACAACATTTTTGAGTGAAATATGTAAAAAAAAAAAGTGAAATAAAAAATAAAATATTTTTCTTTTTTTTTTCAAAGAAGTATTTACGGACACAAATATTATTGTTTTTAAAAGCCCTGATTCTGCTGAATCCAATGATACCAGATATGTATTGGTATCCCACTTTTCCTGTCAGGTAAAAGGTGCCACTAAAACAAGTTGCCAGATATATGTGCAGCCAGTATAGGTAGTCAGGTGCCGATTGCTTCTTTTGACTCTATTGAAATCGCTTACCATATTCCAACGGCCCTTGGAGGGATCTCCTTAAAACAAAAACAAAAAAAACAAAAAAAACTCTACTTCTCTTGAAGCAGATCTTCTTAAAACATTATACAAGTCTCTTCTTTACTGGATTAAAATTCTCACCTAGGTAAATTAAAGAGATTAGCTAGTGCAAAAGGCAAAAGAGCAGCTGCTAGGTTCATTCACTCCTCAAATAAGAGCAATAAAACATACAATAAACTTTGGCACTTAATAGTGTATGAAAAAACATACACCTCAAATACAAAACAACAATGTTGCCTATTCAACCCTTTCCCTGCCAGCTGATTTGTCTTAAACATCTACAGTCAAGCAGTTTTTAGAAATGTTGCACTCATTAGGTTTACTTAGGATTTTTGCCAATAAAACCTACATGAAAAAGGATAAATTATATATTTATATATTTATATATATATATATATATATATATATATATATATATATATATATATATATATTTATATATATATATATATATATATATATATATATATATATATGTATGTATTTTGGAGATGGAACAACATTTTTGAGTGAAGTATGTAAAAAAAAGTGAAATAAAAAATAAAATATTTTTCTATTTTTTTTTTCAAAGAAGTAATTACAGACACAAATATTACTGTTTTTAAAAGCCCTGATTCTGCTGGAGGATGATGTTCCAGCATGCGGTCCACTGTCGTCACTTCCTGCAATGCCGCCCACTGTATTGTAAGTGGACGGCATTGCAGAAAGTGATGACAGTGGAACGCATGCTGGAACGCGGGAGAGGTGAGTCATCTCCACCCACTGCCTCTTAGTAATAGCGGAGGCTATAGCTAAAGTTAGGCTAGAGGGGGACCGCAGATGGGGGACCCAGGTGAGGCAGAGGGGGTCTGACCCCTCTCCCCGCCGCTCTGTCCAATACCCCCTTCCTGCATGCTACCCCCTCCAGCTCGGTCGGCAAGTGTAGGACCGCCCATGGGGGCAGGTCGCTACTTCTTCTTCTTGCTTGGACCGGCCCCTTCTTCTGGTTTGGACCGGCCCTGGGGCAGGGCGATACTTCTTCTTCTTGCTCTAAGGTTGGGGCACATAGCCTATTATAAAAGGTATTGTGACAAGGTGTGAAAATATAACTAATTCTAGGTACCCATTATGAGATTTTCTGGCAGATTTACTATCAGATGGATTATTTGCAACATGTCCAGTCTGATTTCAGATCGATTTTTGATCATTTTCAGATCGATTTCCGTTCACTACTATCGGAAATCGATCTGAAAATTATCAGAAATCGATCGGAAATCAGATCGGACATGTTGGAAATAATCGATCTGACAGTAAATCTGCCAAAATCTTATAGTGTGTACCTAGCATAAGGAGAAACCCTGAGGAAAAAAATAACTTGCATATTGGCCCATGTGCTTTTAATGCTGGATACACACCATACAATTTTGTGTTAGATAGATGGTTCGATAGATAATTTCTGACATGTCCAATCTTATTTTCAATCGTTTTTCTGATTGATTTTTCATAGAAGTGAATGGATACAGATAAGAAAAGATAACTAAATCGAATCGGAAACCGATTGGAAATTGAATCGGAAATCAATCGGACGGAAAATCTGCGGAAAAAACGCATTGTGTGTACCCAGCATAAGACCACCAATAGTTTCTAGTGTAATATACATAGTTACATAGTTATTTTGGTTGAAAAAAGACATACGTTATTATACATACGTTTAATAAGTTTAAATTTACTAAAGACACTGTACCGTTGGTTGTACAATTAATAACACATTTGGGAAATACATGGGTACACACTGACACTGATCTTGCTCCAACTCCCAAAGCTATGTTAAACTGATCTCTAAGAGCGTACTGTACTAATTTAGAGTCTACTGCTAATATGATCACCATATTATGTTTGTATTTTACAATTTGCATTCAATAAAACTATTGAAACAGAAAAAAGACATACGTCCATCGAGTTCAACCAGTTTAAAGTACAACACCAGCCTGCTCCCTCACATATCCCTGTTGATCCAGAGGAAGGCGAAAAAACCCTTACAAGGCATGGTCCAATTAGCCCCTAAAGGGAAAAATTCCTTCCGGACTCCAGATGGCAATCAGATAAAATCCCTGGATCAACATCATTAGGCATTACCTAGTAATTGTAGCCATGGATGTCTTTCAACGCAAGGAAAGCATCTAAGCCCCCTTTAAATGCAGGTATAGAGTTTGCCATAACGACTTCCTGTGGCAATGCATTCCACATCTTAATCACTCTTACTGTAAAGAACCCTTTCCTAAATAAATGGCTAAAACGTTTTTCCTCCATGCGCAGATCATGTCCTCTAGTCCTTTGAGAAGGCCTAGGGACAAAAAGCTCATCCGCCAAGCTATTATATTGCCCTCTGATGTATTTATACATGTTAATTAGATCCCCTCTAAGGCGTCTTTTCTCTAGACTAAATAAACCCAGTTTATCTAACCTTTCTTGATAAGTGAGACCTTCCATCCCACGTATCAATTTTGTTGCTGCACCTGCTCTAAAAATGCAATATCTTTTTTGTAATGTGGTGCCCAGAACTGAATTCCATATTCCAGATGTGGCCTTACTAGAGAGTTAAACAGGGGCAATATTATGCTAGCATCTCGAGTTTTTATTTCCCTTTTAATGCATCCCAAAATGTTGTTAGCTTTAGCTGCAGCTGCTTGGCATTGAGTACGATTATTTAACTTATTGTCAATGATTACTCCTAAGTTCTTCTCCAAGTTTGATGTCCCCAACTGTATCCCATTTATTTTGTATGGTGCTAGACCATTAGTACGTCCAAAATGTAAGACCTTACATTTGTCAACATTGAATTTCATCTGCCATGTATGTGCCCATATAGCCATTCTATCCAGATCCTGTTGCAATATGACACTATCTTCCTGAGAGTTGATGATTCTGCACAATTTTGTATCATCTGCAAAAAATAGCAACATTGCTCACTACTGCATCTACTAGGTCATTAATAAATAAATTGAAGAGCACTGGACCCAGAACAGACCCCTGTGGGACCCCACTGCAAACAGTCTCCCATTTTGAGTACGATCTATTGACCACAACTCTTTGTTTTCTGTCCATTAGCCAGTTCCCTATCCATGAACACAGACTCTTCCCCAGTCCTTGCATCCTCAACTTTTGCACCAGACTTTTGTGGGGAACAGTGTTGAAGGCCTTTGCAAAGTCCAAGTATATCACAACTACAGCATTCCCAATATCCATATTAGCATTCACTACCTCATAAAAGCTGAGCATGTTAGTCAAACAGGACCTGTCTTTAGTAAACCCATGTTGATGCTGAGAAATAAGATTATTTTCTACTATGAAGTCATGTATAGTATCTCTTAGTAATCCCTCAAATAGTTTACATACAACTGATGTTAAGCTTACAGGTCTATAATTTCCTGGATGTGATTTTTTGCCCTTCTTAAATAATGGGAAAACGTGGGCTGTACGCCAATCCACTGGGACTCTGCCAGTTGCAAGAGAGTCACAAAAGATAAGATGAAGGGGTTTATCTATAACTGAACTTAATTCCCTTAGGACCCGAGAATGCATGCCATCCGGGCCAGGTGCCTTGTCTATTTTTAATTTATTTAGTCTTGCCTTTACTTCTTCCTGCGTTAAGTATTTAATATTACAGTTAGAAGATTGAGACTCTTCCGCCTCTGTAGTTTGCAACAGTGCTGTTTCTTTTGTGAAGACAGAAGCAAAGAAAGCATTTAATAACTCTGCCTTACCTTGGTCATCCACCATTGAGTCCCCCCCCTCATCCTTTAGGAGTCCTATACAGTCAACCTTTCTTTTTTTAGAGTTAATGTACTTGTTAAACGTTTTTGGGTTAGATTTGATATCCTTAGCGATTTCTTTTTCAGCTTCAATCTTTGCCTGCCTAATTTCTTTTTTACAATTTTTATTGCACTCCTTATAATTGCTTAGTGCAGCCTCGGTCCCCTCCTGTTTTAAGACCTTATAGGCATTCTTTTTCCTCTTCATGTTATCTTTAACCTTTCTATTCATCCATAGAGGCCTTTTTTTATTCCTAGATATTTTGTTTCCATATGGGATATACATACTACAATATTGATTGAGTATAAGTTTAAAAGCTTGCCATTTCCCTTCAGTGTCTTCCCCTTGTAGTACATTATCCCAGTTCACCAAACTTAGTGCCTGCCTAATTTGATTGAACTTTGCTTTTCTAAAATTCATAGTTTTAGTGGTCCCACTGCCCCATGGCCTATCAGTCACCAGATCAAACGTTATCATGTTGTCATCACTATTTCCCAAAAGTTCTTGAACCTGCACATTTGATACATTATCTGGTCTATTAGAAATGATCAGATCCAGTAACGCATTCCCCCTAGTTGGTTCAGTTACCATGTGAGTCAAGTAATTGTCCTGTAGTGCTTCCAGAAATCTGCTGCTTTTACCAGAATGGGTAGCCTCAATACTCCAGTCAATGTCTGGAAAGTTGAAGCCGCCCATAATTATGACCTCATTTTTACTTACATCTTTCCTGGTAGTTGCATGAGTCTTTGAGTAATCTTATACTCCTCCGTTGAATGGGTCTCACAGCTTTTACTGGCTTCTGCAAACAAATTTATCTCGGCACACAATAATACAGTGGTGACAGTTTTCCTGCAGGGTTTTGCCTCCAATGCCCTCATCAAAGAAGGAAACAACTAGAACCAAATTACTCACAAACTGCTGGAACTGCCATAGATTTACAAATGTGCCCATGTATGTTATTATATCATATAGAGAGGATTTAATAAGGATTGTTTTTCATTGTGAAAATGGAGATCCACTTAAAGTTGCAATATGTAAAAAAGTCTGTAAACAGAGTGTGCATGTTTTAAAACAATTTGAGGCAGCTAGTGGATTTACACTAATGGGGAATTTAATGTATAAATGGAAAAATGCCAAATAATTGGAGTACATGTTAAACAGGAATGCTTCAGGTTAAGGCTCCTTTCACACTTTCACCATTACATCTTATTGTGTCACACCGTATTGCTGCATCCTGTTGCAGATGCAATGATAGCCCTATAGGGTTACTCAATTGATCACTGATCACTGGTCCTGATGTAGTAACACAATGCATGCAGTACATTAACAGTATGACGAGCATGTTTACATTGTGTCATAATTTTATTGTACTGTATGTCTCCTTGTATGGTCGTACCACAGCGGATAAGTGTAGTACAACGTTTTGGAAGCGTTATAGTGCAATTGTAGAATAATCGCACTGCAATGGAATGTAGCAAGTGTAGAAGGGGCCTAATAATGCATCAACTGGGCATAGATCAGTAACATTCTAGCTTAGAGAACAACTGTAGCGAGAGGTATGTGAAGTCTGCCATATTTATTTCCTTTTAAACAATAACTGCCAGGCAGCCCTGCTGATCTATTTGGCTGCAGTAGTGTCTGAATAACACCAGAAACAGTCACCCAGCTAATCTAGTCAGGTCTGACAATAATATCAGAAACCCTTGATCTGCTGCATGCTTGTTCAGGGTCTATAGCTAAAAGTATTAGATGCAGAGGATCAGCAGAACAGCCAGGCAACTGATATTGCTTAAAAGGAAATAAAGAAGGCAGCCTCCACATACATCTCACTACAGTTGTTCTTTAAAGCACATCTGAATTGAGAGGAATGTGGATGCTGACAAATTTATTTCCATTTAGGCAATACAAATTGCCTGTCTGCCTAGCTGATCTTTTGCCTTTAATCTCTTAAGCAGCGGCGGCTCCAGCTTCAGATTTTTTGGGGGCTCAAAAGGAACACAATGGCTGGCAGGTGGGGCTCACGGGGGGGGGGGTAAAGTTTACCAGCTAATGTAGTTACATAAAAAAAAGGAAGTAAATGCACACATTGACAGACAGCGTTTCCCCAGTAAATAGACGTAATGAGAGACAGTGTTTCCCCAGTAAATGCATGTAATGACAGGCAGTGTTTCCCCAGTAAATGCATGTAATGAGAGACAGTGTTTCCCCAGTAAATGCACATAATGAGAGACAGCACTTCATCACTAAATGCACATAAGAGACAGCGTTTCACCAGTAAATGCTTGTAATGATAGACAGCGTTTGCACAGTAAGCTCAGGCCTGGCTTGTGGTAGACTAGGGGCCTTAGGGCAGCTAAGGCCTGGCTGGCTGGCGGTGGGCTGGAGGCCTCATGCCTGGCTGGTGGTGGTGGGCTGGGGGCCCCTGGGCAGCTCAGGCCTGGCTGGTGCCAGCGTTACATGTAAAAAAAATCATACATGTTGGCAGTTGGCTTGGCTGCCCCCCCACCTTGAGTCCTCCTCCTGCTGCTGATGAGCTGTCAATGGCTGGCGGCTGTCCTCCTCGGACGTGTGTGCATGCTGTTCGTCTGTGAGTGAGTCGCACTGGCCTGGTGTGTGGCTGGCTGCAGAGTCCCCCAGTGCTGCTGCTGGCCTGTTACAATGGCCATCGGAGCAAAAAGCAACAAGCCTCTCTAAAGCTGGACGGGCGGGTGGGCCAGGTGGCAAGGCGAGCACGCTGCACACTGCATGTGTGTCACGTGATGTACGTCGTCACAAATTTAAACGCCAGGAACATTCCCTTGTGGGCTGCCTCTATATATTACCCGGGGCAGGCGGGGCGGGGTTACGCCTGATCTGACAGCCAGCAGGCCAGCCCTCCTCCGGTCTTCCTCCTTCCTTTCTTCTGACCACAAGTACAGACTTGTGGCGGCCCGCAGGGAAGCTTTAGAGGGGGCTGAGAAGTTGACAGCTGGGGCTAAAGCCTGGGTAAGCTCCAGCAGGGTGCCGCCACTGCTCTTAAGCCATAGATCCTGAACAAGTATGCAAATTAGATGTTTCCGACTAAATTCTGACTGGATTAGCTGTATGCCTGTTTCAGTTGTATGATTTAAACACTACGGCAGACAAAGAGATCAGCAGGACTGCCAAGCAACTGATATTGTTTAAAATGAAATAAAAATGGCAGCGTCCATATGCTTCTCACTTCAGGTGTACTTTAACACTAGGTAGGCAAGTGTCCAGAAAAAGCTGCAATTAGGGAATAACTATAATATACATGAATGTCTTTTTTGTCTTAAAGGGAACCTTAAAGAGACACTGAAGCGAAAAAAAATATATGATATAGTGAATTGGTTGTGTACTATGAATAATTACTAGAAGATTAGCAGCAAAGAAAATATTCTCATATTTTTATTTTCAGGTATATAGTGTTTTTTCTAACATTGCATCATTCTCTAATACGTGCAGATTACACAACACTCAGCATTCAAAATGATTCTTTCAGAGCAGTCTGTGAACTAATGACCTCTCCTCTGCCAGAGGAAAAGTAAATAGTTAACTAACAGTTGAGATAATAAAAGTCAGAAAACAGCCCTCTCCACGACTTTGAAAGTCGTAGAGATAATGGCTTTTTTGTATAGAGATAACAACTGGAGATTCTTAACTCTTCCTGTACTGGAAACAATTAGACTGATGTATCTGACCATAATATTTTATTTCTTAGCTGTACTACACATAGAAATCATAATATCATAGTTTTTTTTTCGCTTCAGTGTCTCTTTAACTGAGAGGGTTATGGATATTTACTTTTAAACAATACCAATTGCCTGGCAGCCCTGCTGATCTATATGGCTGTAGTAGTGGCTGAATCACACACCTGAAACAAGCATGCAGCTAATCCAGTCTGACTTCAGTCAGAGCACCTGATCTGCATGCTTGTTGAGGGGCTGTGGCTTAAAGTATTACAGACACAGGATCAGTAGGAGAGTCCGGCAAGTGGTATTATTTTTAAATAAAAAATCCATATCCTTCTCAGTTTAGTTTCCCTTTAAATGTATAGAGCATAGATCAGCAACATTCTAGCTTTATATAATTTTAATTAACAAGGAACAGAGGGTTCTCATTTTACATAATTGTATTTGATTTACAGAAATTGTTTAAAATAACACTAGCTATGCAATAATTAAAGAGCCTAATCATAAATGCCAAACAAGAAACTGCCAATACCCCCTGGTTGGTCACTGTCTGCTGTGTGATCAACATGTGATCAACCATGTCACTTTAACATCTGTGCAATACCCTTTGGCTGGTTATCTCTAAAAAACATGACAGGCAGAGGAAGGGAAGGGCAAAGTGTAGAGTTACTCTTGGTTGTGATGGTGTGTGATCCTGTAGCCATGGCATAGGTGATCTTAAGCAGATAAATAAAATGTTAAACTCTAAAAATACATAGGAGGTGGTTGACTGGCTCAGGCAGCTTTCAACCTCTTCTACCTCTTCTTATATTGCCAATGTTACTGCACCTTCCTCATCATCCTTTTCTGCTGTGGTCAATGCCAACACCACCTCCACTGCCACAGCAGCCTGTCTATTATTATTATTATTATGTATTGTATTTATAAAGCGACAACATATTCTGCAGCGCTGGACATTAATTTAGGTTACAGACAATATTTAGTGGTCACATACAGCAATATGACAATACAGGAATACAGTACAAGAAAACCAGATCACACAGCACAGTATGAGTACAAGGTAATGCTCTGCCAGTCTTTGGATGGGAGCATGGAGATTAGGCAAGTTAGGTTCACTCAAGTGCATAGCATGGGTTTACAGTAATGGAGGTGCATAATCAGGTAGGACACAAAAGGAGGAGGACTCTGCCCAAAGGCTTACAATCTAGAGGGAGAGGTAGGTACACGAGAGGTAGGGGACCAGAGTTCAGCTGTGGGTTTAGAGCAATTGTGAGGGATGGTAGGCCAGAGTGAAAAGGTGAGTTTTGAGGGCCTTCTTGAAGGTGTTGAAGTGGGGGGCTGCCTTAATGGGTGGAGGTAGGGAGTTCCATAGTGTTGGAGCAGCTCTTGAGAAGTCCTGGAGGTGTGCATGGGACTGGGTGATGCGGGGGACAGTCAGGCGAAGTTCATTGGAGGAGCGGAGTGAGCGGCTTGGTGTGTATCTCTGAGTAAGATCAGAAATGTAGGTTGGACATGTTTTGTAGACGGATTTGTAGGTCAGACGCAATGGGCCTGATTGACAAAGCGGTGCTAACAGTTAGCACGCTAGTGAAAAGCCCTTTATCATGCCTAAACTCTGTTTAGGCATGATAAGTTTAGGTGTGATAAGTTTAGGTGTGATAAGTTTAGGCATAATAAGTTTAGGTGTGATAAGTTTTTAGGCGTGATAAGTTTAAGCACCAACTGGGTTAGCACCGCAGTGCACAGCTGATCAAAAGTTTTGCGCTAGCAAAGTCTGGTGCACTTTGCATAGAGTTTAATGGCGCTGCTTTGCGTGCGGGACTTTGCGCGCGATCTAAACTTATCTAAACTTATCATGCCTAAACTTATCATGCCTAAACTTATCATACCTAAACTGAGTTTAGGCAAGATAAAAAATGATTATCACGCCTAAAGTCTTTAACTGGGTTATCACCGCTTTGTGAATCGAGCCCATTATCTTGAATCTGATTCTGGACTGGATAGGAAGCCAGTGGAGGTATTCACGGAGGGGAGCTGCCCTGGTGGAGCAATGGGAGGAGTTGATAATTCTGGCTGCCGCATTCATGATGGACTGCAGTGGGGCTATTCGGGTCATAGGGAGACCAGACAGAAGGGCATTGCAGTAGTCGAGGCGGGAAATTATGAGGGCATGGATGAGGAGTTTGGTGGTGGCAGAGGTCAGGAAAGGACGAATCTTACAGATGTTACGAAGGTAGAAGTTGCAGGACTTTGTGAGGTTTGACACCCAGACAGCGGGCATGAGAGGAATGGCGAATGGTAGTGTGGTTAACAGTGACCTGCACATCTGGAAGGTCCAGGGATGACCGGGGTGGGAAGATCATAAATTCTGTTTTGTCTAGATTTAGTTTCAGGAACCTAGCGGACATCCAGGAGGAGATGGCAGATAGGCAGGAGGAGACCTTGTCCATGGTAGTGGTGGATATGTCAGGGGTGTGGAGGTAGATTTGGGTGTCATCTGCATACAGATGAATCAGATTGCTCAGAGGAGCTATTTCCCTGGGGTATTGATGAAAAAAGGGATGTGCAGGCATTGGCATTAGATGAAGGAGAGGAGCAAGGCAGACACTCACTTGACAGTCCCCAGGTCACAACTAGGTGTGATGTCCCTGCTGCTGCAGCCCAATGTGAGCTTGAAACTGTAAGCGATGAGGGTGATGATGATGTGGTGATGGATGTGTCATGGGTCCCCAGAAGAGAGAAATAGGAGAAGAGTTCTGAGAGACCAAGCCTCGAGGAGAGAGGAAAAGTGTAGGAAGCAGGGAGATATGGCAGGGGACAGGTGGCAAACAGCAGGGTGTGCCGTCACCTGGGGTCAGTCAGATACCTCTCCTGATCACTTCTAATGGTACCAGACCAGCTCAACAAGCTCATAAGTATGAAAATACTTCTGTGTGTGTGCTGCTGACAGTACAAAAGTTCTCTGCATCCTGTGTCACAAGCGATTTAGCCATGGGAAGAGCTGAACAACTTAGCTGAGAAGGCATCTGGAAGCCTTGTGGCTGGAAGCACTTAAAGGGAACCTAAACTGAGAGGGATATAGATGTTTCCTTTTAAACAATACCAGTTGCCTGACTCTCCTGCTGATCAATTTGCTGCAGTAGTATCTGTATCTCACACCTGAAACAGACATGCAGTCTTACTTCAGTCAGAGAACCTGATCTGCATGCTTGTTGAGGAGCTGTGGCTAAACGTATTAGATACACAGAATTAGCAGGAGAGTCAGACAACTGGTATTATTTTAATAGGAAAAATCCATATCCTTCTCAGTTTAGGTTCCCTTTAAAGAAAGAAGCTTGCTTGTGTTTCGCCTCCTGCCTTCTCCCCTCCACCTCGCCATAGTTCCCAGTTGTTCTCCACTCCACCTTCCAGCCTGCCCACTTCATGGTCATCACCACAGAGAAGCGTTCTATACCTCAAATGTTTGAGAGGAAAAAATGATGTTACCAGGTATCCCCCTTGCCCAATGTCTGACATCTAGCTTGTCAGAACTGCTAGCTTGCCAGCTTTTATACCATCTGGTTGAATCTGAGACCTGCAAAAAATGTGTACGCATTGCAGCACTGTGAAACGTGCATGGAAGAAGATACTTTTCCCTGATGGGCAGGAACTTTACCAGCATGTGCAGTGGCAGGTGAACTAATATCTGGCAAACAGTGTTGGGGCTAATGCTAGGTACACACGATACAATTTTCTGACAGATTTACTGTCAGATTGATTGTTTACAACAGGTCCGATCTGATTTCTGAACGATTTTCCAAGTGATTTTCCATAGAAGGGAATGGAAAATTGATCAAAAAAATCCATCGTAAATAAGATCAGACCTGCTAGAAATAATTGATCTGACAGTAATTATGATAGAAAATTGTATTGCTTGTACCTAGTATAAAATCCATCCAGGCACCTGGGCCGGTATGTAATTCACTTTTCCTCCTGTGTTAATTACCATATTTTTCGCCGTATAAGACACTCCGGAATATAAGACGCACCTAGATTTAGAGGGAAAAAAACAGGGAAAAATATATAACTAAACCTGGTGCATCCATATTTCAGGAGCATCTTGTACATGACCTCCCCCAAATGGTGTCCTCCTGTGTCCCTCCTGTGTCCTCCTATGTCCCCATCTCTCTCCGTGTGTCCTCCTGTCCTCCTGTCACCCTCATGTGTCCTCTTGTCTTCCCTAAGGGTCCTCCTGTCACCCCCATGTGCCCTTCTGTCTCCACCAAGGGTACTCCTGTCACCCCCAAGTGTCTTTCTGTCTCCCATATGTGTCCTCCTGTCACCCCACCATGTGTCCTCCTGTCACCCCACCCTGGGTCCTCCTGTCACCCCACCATGTGTCCTCATGTCACCTCTATGTGTCTTCCTGCCAACTCTATGTGTCCTCCTGTCACCCCACTATGTATCCTCATGTCACCCCATCATGTGTCCTCCTGTCACCCCATGTGTTGTGCTGTCTCCCCATGTGTCCTCCTGTCACCTTATGTGTTGTCTGGTCATGTCTCCCCATGTGTCATGTCTACCCAGTGCCTCCAGTCTCCATGTGTGCATCTGTGGCAGTCTCTCCCCTCTTGCGTCTCCCCCCTCCTCTTTCTGTCTCTGGGTCCCCCACCCATGTGAACAGCGGTAGCAGTAACAGCTTACCTCCTCCATCTTGCCCGCAGTGATTGCAGACATCTGGCTACGCTGTGCAGCTTTCTCTAGTGTGGCTTTAAATGTCGTGTCATCAATGACGTCATTAGAAGCCGGCACTGGAGGAAGCCACTCCAAAAGCTGGATGTCTTCAATCGCCGCGGGCAAGATGGAGGAGGTAAGCTGTTGCCCCTACCGCTGTTCACACGGGCGGGGGACCTGGAGACAGAAAGAGGAGGGAGGAGAGGCAAGACGGGGGAGACAGCCACAGATGTACAAAGGCAGGGAATCCCCGATGATGGCAGGTCGGCGGTTTGTATCGGCGGACGGTCGGAAGTCGGGGATTCTCTGCCTTTGCCGTATAAGACGCAGGGACTTTTTCTCCCCATTTTTGGGGAAGAAAAAGTGCGTCTTATACGGTGGAAAATACGGTACATTTGAGCAAAAAGTGTCCAGTCCAAAATTATTCATACCCTTTATTAACTGTCACAGTCTGTGGGAAGATCCAAAGTTCTATACCATTCCAAATAGTCCAAGCTGTTTTAAAGCATCCTAATTACCCTGATTAATTACCTGAGTAAACGGCACCATGAAAAAACAGCATCAGGCAACATCAGGCAGTCTGCAGATAAACGTGGCCTTGGGCACCAGTGGAAATTTCAGCAAGACAATGACCATAAAACACACAGCATTAACATTTGGAGAGTCCTGTTTTGAATACAATTGAGAATCTGTGGAGGGAGCTAAAGATCAGGATGATGGCAGAGAAGACCCTTTAACCTGAAAGATTTGGAGCTCATTACTAAACACGAATGGACAAAAATACCTATGGCAACATGCAAAAAGATGGTCTGCAATTATAGGAAGTGTTTCATTGTTGGAATTTTTTTTATTGATTATTGAGAAGGGTATGAATCATTTTGGACTGGACACTTTTTTGCTCAAATGTAAATAAAAGATGAGATTTTTTTTACCACAATAATGCCTCTTGGACATCATATTATTATCTTTTGGGTGACACCTATGTCATTTCCAGTAAAAAAATTACTTGGTGGTTGAATAAAAGTAACTTTAAAGGAATACTATCAATGCCTAAGTGTTCTAAAATGACAATGTACAAATAATGTCTATGTAGCTGTGTAAACATTTTCCTACTTTTCATGTTAAATATCAGAGGCAAAAGCTTTAATTTATTAAGTGTAGGATTTAGCTATATTGGGGCAAATCAATTGCAGAAGGGGTGTCTGCTTCAATGCACAGCCAGTGTTGCATATTAGACTACAGAGTATTTTTCTGTGAAAGCAAAAACAGTATGACAATCTGTGACAATTACAAATGTTAACAAGTTACATTTCCTCTGCTCTCTTCACACACTTCAGTCAGAAACACAGGACACAAAAGCTGTAGCTTTTGGGAGCTTTATTTCTCTCACACACAGAGTTACACACAGGGTTAACTGATCAAGTGTGAGGGGAATTTCCCCTCTCCTCATGGCTCATTCTGTCCTCAGTTTTGGTGTCAGTAAAGTTTGAAAGTATTTTAAAAACAGTAAACAAAGAGGTTACCAGTGAAATGTATACACCAGTACTTAGCAGCACTTACCAAACAATTCCTATCTCTCTCAATTGAAAAAAATATGTGAATCGATAGTGTTCCTTTAAGTCAAAATTGCCAGGGGTATGAATAATTATGGGCAGCGCTGTTGGTAGTTTGGGTTTTATTGTGAAGGTTATGAGGTTTCTCCCCATCACCTTGTTGTGATAGCAAGATAAGTGTGCAAACGTACGCAATATACCATTGTGCTTTCTTACTGATACTACATTAATATAAAAGATGTAAAGGTCATAAGGTGACTTAAAGTAAAAAAAATACATACATATGTATTTGTTCTTCACATTATAAATAGGAATATTATATGTCCTTCTGTGCAACTTTCCAACTGGACATTGTGCAATTACAATGTCACTTTACACTTTAAGGCGTTATAAATGTCTTGCAATTATAGAGCAGCGATAAAAAGGTGGTTATGTTGCAAAGTAGTGACTTAACACCTTTATAAATGTGCTCCCTAGTTTGAATGATGTAAACTCTTGCCAAGTTCTTCATAAGAAGGCTTTCCTGGCAGTGGCAGACACTTTCTTTAATAGACTTTTATGTTTTTTTGTATGATACCATCTTGAGAAAGATCACATTTCTTCCTGCTTTTGAAAGCTCATATATAAAGCTCATACATTTTTGACATAGCCCTTTCGGGCCTGACCTCTTCCACCTTATTCTATTAATTTATAGGACCTGCACAATAACTTTCAAGATGCATTTGCTTTTGCAGGTTTCATAGCTTTCTCAGGCTCCCCTAAGTCTTACATGTATGCATCTCAGTATACAACCACGAACTGCTTATTTAAATGATTTATAGGTTGTAGGAAACATTGCTCCCTAACATACATTTCACATGAATATAAAATTGATTTTTTTATAGCGGATCCCATATAACATATAGTCCTACAGTACAAAATACAGCATGTTACAAGGGGAAGACCATTACCTAGTAAAGGAATATGTGTAATAAATTGATATGGATACAGCTACAGAATAATAACTACTTTACCCAAACTGTACATTTAAAAGTAAGCAACAGGTGAATAAAAAATATAAAAAATAACTTAAAACATGTATAACAGCCTAATGTTATTAATTAAGTCAATGTATCTTAGTATTAAGAGCTTATGAGAAACAGGTTCAGTACTAACACCTACAGGGAGTCTGTAAGAAGTAATACACCTATGCAATTAGAGTCTTATGGAAACTGTTATGTTCTATAACTACTGTTGCATGTAAGATGTATAGTGAAAAGGTTTATCTTCCCTGCCATGAAACATGTGAGTCAGAAAAAGGATGCATTCTAGGAATACACAACATATTTAGCTTTTAGGCATTTTGCCTTCTACTGTAATGGCCATGCCATCCAAAAGTGATTGGCTGAATTACATGTCAGAACTTTATAAGGGTTAAAGGGAGACATTTATCAAGAGTGTCTGAGACACAATACTGGTATGTTTTTAGAAATCCATGCAGAACTGTCTCAGACATCTTAAGAAATCACTAAATAGTGCAGTTTCCTTTTTAACCTCTTGCCAACTGCTCCACGCCCATTGGCATGGGCAGTGCGGCAGCCCCAGGACCGCTCCACGCCCATTGGCGTGAACGGTCTTCTATGGGGCCAGCAGGAGATCATGCGCATGCTGCGCACGCATCTCCTGCTCAGGGGGCATAGCTCCACCCCACCTTCAGTCTCCGTGCGGTGATCGCCGCTCGGGAGACTATTAGACGGCGGATTCACCGTCTAAATATTTTGTACAGCGCTGCGATCTGCAGCAGCGCTGTACTGGGGACAGCCATGTGACACAGCTGTCCCCCTGGGGGACAAGAGAGTGATCGGCTCTCATAGGCAGAAGCCGATGACAGCCGATCGCGTGATTGGCCAGCAGGGGAGAGGGAAGGAGGGAGGGAAAAGTGAAAGAAAAAAAATTTAAAATGTATTTAAAAATAAAAAACATAAATATTTACATAAAAAAATAAACAATGTGGGGGCGATCAGACCCCACCAACAGAGAGTTCTGTTGGTGGGGGGAAAAGGAGGGGGAAATCACTTGTGAGCTGAGTTGTGCGGTCCTGCAGCTTTGCCGTAAAGCTGCATTGGCCCAATTAAGTAAAAATGGCCTGGTCACTAGGGGGGGGGGGGGGGGGTTAACACCGCAGTCCTCAAGTGGTTATACCGGTAAGGAATAGCAGGAGTTAGGAAGGTTTCTCAGACAGTGCAGTGTGTAAGGGAAATTGCTGTTGCTGAAGTAACCAGCAACAGCAAGTCGTGGTCTGCGGTGCACTGCACATGCACAGAATTACTGCACCTGTGCAGTGCACCGCGGACAACATGGCCATGATTGACAGCGGCACTTCGCGCAGGCCCAGTATGGCCGACCTGGGTGGTGGAGACCGGAGCGGTCAGCGTGGGACAGTTGGCTGCAAGGGGCTGGAGAAATACTCAAGTGAGTAAACCTCGTTTTTTAAATTTTGGCAGAAAACTCCTTTAAACACTTCTCAATATGTGACAGTTTAGGAATCAATTTGCTCTTTTCTTAACTGTCATGCAGTCCTAGAAATTCCCACTACATATTTATACATACCTGGGGCTTCCTTAGTCGCCACCTAGATTTTCAACCCATTGCTCCAGAAAGTCCTTTGGTCCTGGGTATACTGCAAATGCATTGCTTGGCCACGTGTGTGCCCCATTGTGCTCCTGTGGCTGGGATTGTTCTGCACCTGTGGTACTACTGTGCAGGCACAGAACACTCCCGGCCATGGGGAGCAATGGAGGAGCGCACATGGCCGGACTGTGCTGACCGGCCCAGACTTGAGGACTTACTGGGACCAGTTGCGGACGAACTAGGCGGTGACTGAGGACAACTAGGGAGTAGTGTTGGGCGAACAGTGTTCGCCACTGTTCGGGTTCTGCAGAACATCACCCTGTTCGGGTGATGTTCGAGTTCGGCCGAACACCTGACGGTGCTCGGCCAAACCGTTCGGCCACATGGCCGAACTAAGAGCGCATGGCCGAACGTTCCCCGAACGTTCGGCTAGCGCTGTGATTGGCCGAACGGGTCACGTGGTTCGGGCCCGAACGCGCTCTGATTGGCCGAACGGTCACGTGGTTCGGGTAAATAAATACCCGAACCACGTCATATCTCCGCCATTTCTCTGTGGGTTTAGCTTTGGGTAGGCAGGCAGGGTAGTTCGCTCTCCAGCCACGCTAGCCAGGGTCCCCCCCAGTCATTGTGTGTCGCTGCTGGGAACAGTAGTACACCGCTCGCTCAGCCACACTATATATATAGCATTGTTTACTGCCACTGTGTACCTCGCTCAGCCACGCTATATATAGCATTGTGTTTTCTGACACTCTGTGTACACGGCTTAGCCTGGCTATATAGCATTGTGTGTACTGCCACTGTGCACCTCGCTCAGCCACGCTATATATAGCATTGTGTTTTCTGACACTCTGTGTACACGGCTTAGCCTGTCTATATAGCATTGTGTGTACTGCCACTGTGCACCTCGCTCAGCCACGCTATATATAGCATTGTGTTTTCTGACACTCTGTGTACACGGCTTAGCCTGACTATATAGCATTGTGTGTACTGCCACTGTGCACCTCGCTCAGCCACGCTATATATAGCATTGTGTTTACTGCCACTCTGTGTACACCGCTCAGCCAGACTATATACCATTGTTTACTGACACTCTGTGTACACCGCTCAGCCAGACTATATACCATTGTTTACTGACACTCTGTGTACACGGCTCAGCCTGACTATATAGCATTGTGTGTACTGCCACTGTGCACCTCACTCAGCCACGCTATATATAGCATTGTGTTTACTGCCACTCTGTGTACACGGCTTAGCCTGACTATATAGCATTGTGTTTACTGCCACTCTGTGTACACCGCTCAGCCAGACTATATACCATTGTTTACTGACACTCTGTGTACACCGCTCAGCCAGACTATATACCATTGTTTACTGACACTCTGTGTACACGGCTCAGCCTGACTATATAGCATTGTGTGTACTGCCACTGTGCACCTCGCTCAGCCACGCTATATATAGCATTGTGTTTACTGCCACTCTGTGTACACCGCTCAGCCAGACTATATACCATTGTTTACTGACACTCTGTGTACACCGCTCAGCCAGACTATATACCATTGTTTACTGACACTCTGTGTACACGGCTCAGCCTGACTATATAGCATTGTGTGTACTGCCACTGTGCACCTCGCTCAGCCACGCTATATATAGCATTGTGTTTTCTGACACTGTGTACACGGCTTAGCCTGTCTATATAGCATTGTGTGTACTGCCACTGTGCACCTCGCTCAGCCACGCTATATATAGCATTGTGTTTTCTGACACTCTGTGTACACGGCTTAGCCTGACTATATAGCATTGTGTGTACTGCCACTGTGCACCTCGCTCAGCCACGCTATATATAGCATTGTGTTTACTGCCACTCTGTGTACACCGCTCAGCCAGACTATATACCATTGTTTACTGACACTCTGTGTACACCGCTCAGCCAGACTATATACCATTGTTTACTGACACTCTGTGTACACGGCTCAGCCTGACTATATAGCATTGTGTGTACTGCCACTGTGCACCTCGCTCAGCCACGCTATATATAGCATTGTGTTTACTGCCACTCTGTGTACACGGCTTAGCCTGACTATATAGCATTGTGTTTACTGCCACTCTGTGTACACCGCTCAGCCAGACTATATACCATTGTTTACTGACACTCTGTGTACACCGCTCAGCCAGACTATATACCATTGTTTACTGACACTCTGTGTACACGGCTCAGCCTGACTATATAGCATTGTGTGTACTGCCACTGTGCACCTCGCTCAGCCACGCTATATATAGCATTGTGTTTACTGCCACTCTGTGTACACCGCTCAGCCAGACTATATACCATTGTTTACTGACACTCTGTGTACACCGCTCAGCCAGACTATATACCATTGTTTACTGACACTCTGTGTACACGGCTCAGCCTGACTATATAGCATTGTGTGTACTGCCACTGTGTACCTCGCTCAGCCACGCTATATATAGCATTGTTTACTGACACTCTGTGTACACCGCTCAGCCAGACTATATAGCATTGTGTGTACTGCCACTGTGCACCTCGCTCAGCCACGCTATATATAGCATTGTGTTTACTGCCACTCTGTGTACACCGCTCAGCCAGACTATATACCATTGTTTACTGACACTCTGTGTACACCGCTCAGCCAGACTATATACCATTGTTTACTGACACTCTGTGTACACGGCTCAGCCTGACTATATAGCATTGTGTGTACTGCCACTGTGTACCTCGCTCAGCCACGCTATATATAGCATTGTTTACTGACACTCTGTGTACACCGCTCAGCCAGACTATATAGCATTGTGTGTACTGCCACTCTGTGTACACGGCTCAGCCAGACTATATATCATTGTGTGTACTGCCACTCTGTGTACACCGCTCAGCCAGACTATATAGCATTGTGTGTACTGCCACTCTGTGTACACCGCTCAGCCAGACTATATACCATTGTTTACTGACACTCTGTGTACACCGCTCAGCCAGACTATATACCATTGTTTACTGACACTGTGTGTACACCGCTCAGCCAGACTATATAGCATTGTGTGTACTGCCACTGTGTACCTCGCTCAGCCACGCTATATATAGCATTGTTTACTGACACTCTGTGTACACGGCTCAGCCAGACTATATAGCATTGTGTACTGCCACTCTGTGTACACCGCTCAGCCAGACTATATAGCATTGTGTGTACTGCCACTCTGTGTACACCGCTCAGCCAGACTATATAGCATTGTGTTTACTTCCACTCTGTGTCTGCTGGGCCTGGGAACAGTAGTACACCGCTCACCTGCCACTGTATAGCATTGTGCTCTGTGTCGCTGCTGGGAATAGTGGTACACCGCTCACCCGCCACTGTATAGCATTGTGCTCTGTGTCGCTGCTGGGAATAGTGGTACTGTATAGCATTTCTGTACTGCCACTGTACTGCTGCCAGTCAGCGTGTACTGTAAGGATAAGTGAAATGAGGAAGAAATCCGGTGAAAGAGGAAGGGGCAAGGGAAGAGGTGTTTCCCCTGACGGTTCACGTACAGGCCACAGGGGAGCACCCAAGAAAACCCACTCAATACCACCCATGTTATCCAGGATAGAGTTGGGGCGAACCTCCGATTTTAGGTTCGCGAACCGGGTTCGCGAACTTTCGCGGAACGTTCGGTTCGCGTTAAAGTTCGCGAACCGCAATAGACTTCAATGGGGATGCGAACTTTGAAAAAAAAAATAATTATGCTGGCCACAAAAGTGATGGAAAAGATGTTTCAAGGGGTCTAACACCTTGAGGGGGGCATGGCGGAGTGGGATACACGCCAAAAGTCCCCGGGAAAAATCTGGATTTGACGCAAAGCAGCGTTTTAAGGGCAGAAATCACATTGAATGCTAAATGACAGGCCTAAAGTGCTTTAAAACATCTTGCATGTGTATACATCAATCAGGTAGTGTAATTAAGGTACTGCTTCACACTGACACACCAAACTCACCGTGTAACGCACCGCAAACAGCTGTTTGTACTAGTGACGGCCGTGCTGGACTGGTGCGCACCATGGCGAGAGTGCAGGTTTTGGTGGCTTTACAGCCCATATGGTCGGCCTGGCTGATGTAGCTGAATGACAGAACAGTGACTGTCCAGCTGATCAAATTTGGTCTGACCACAATGAAGCAACGACCTTATTATCTTTTGTGTGCCCCCCGAGACACTCATCTAGGCGCCGGTCATTGCTTCATTGTGATACGCAAGCCCCTTCACCACGGCAAGGTAATGATCACGAAGGGGAATGGGCGCATGTACATGCCTTTTCTTTTGTTGTTGCAGCTGCCCTCAGTGCAGCCAGAAAAATTAGGCAGTCATGTACACGCACCATAAAAATGCTAGCAGCGGCCTAAAAAATTCAGCAATCCGCCTGGAGTCCCGGACCCTGTTGGTGGTGGCGGAGAAGGTAGTGAAGCGGCCTGCAGGCAGACATGCTGTGTGGAGGGACTGGGAGCGACTTAGTCTTTTTGGGGCAGGCCAGGCAGCCAGTCACACGGCGTGCAGGCAGAGATGCTGTGTGTGCGGGGACTGACTTAGTCTTGGGGCGGGCAGCAGCCCTCCGGGATCCATGCCTCATTCATTTTGATAAAGGTGAGGTACTTAACACTTTTGTGACTTAGGCGACTTCTCTTCTCTGTGACAATGCCTCCAGCTGCGCTGAAGGTCCTTTCTGAGAGGACGCTTGCGGCAGGGCAGGAGAGAAGTTGGATGGCAAATTGGGACAGCTCTGGCCACAGGTCAAGCCTGCGCACCCAGTAGTTCAAGGGTTCCTCATTGCTGTTCACAGCAGTGTCTACATCCACACTTAAGGCCAGGTAGTCGGCTACCTGCCGGTCGAGGCGTTGGTGGAGGGTGGATCCGGAAGGGCTACGGCGAGGCGTTGGACTAAAGAACGTCCGCATGTCCGACATCACCATGAGATCGCTGGAGCGTCCTGTCTTTGACTGCGTGGACACGGGAGGAGGATTAGTGGCAGTGGTACCTTGCTGGCGTTGTGCTGTCACATCACCCTTAAAGGCATTGTAAAGCATAGTTGACAGCTGGTTCTGCATGTGCTGCATCCTTTCCACCTTCCGGTGAGTTGGTAACAGGTCCGCCACTTTGTGCCTGTACCGAGGGTCTAGTAGTGTGGCCACCCAGTACAGCTCATTCCCCTTGAGGTTTTTTATACGGGGGTCCCTCAACAGGCAGGACAGCATAAAAGACGACATCTGCACAAAGTCGGATCCAGTACCCTCCATCTCCTCTTGCTCTTCCTCAGTGACGTCAGGTAAGTCAACCTCCTCCCCCCAGCCGCGAACAATACCACGGGAAGGTTGAGCAGCACAAGCCCCCTGCGACGCCTGCTGCGGTTGTTCTCCTGCCGCTGTCCCCTCCTCCTCCTCCTCCCCCAAAGAAACACCTTGCTCATCATCCTCTGAATCTGACTCGTCTTCTGCACACGACCTCTCTTCTTCCTCCTCCTCCCCCCTCTGTGCTGCCGCAGGTGTTGAGGAAACAGCTGGGTCTGATGAAAATTGGTCCCATGCCTGTTCCTGCCGTAACGGTTCCTGGTCACGCTCATTCGCAGCTTCATCCGCCACTCTACGCACAGCAGGCTCCAAGAAGTACGCGTAGGGAATTAAGTCGCTGATGGTGCCCTCACTGCGGCTCACCAGGTTGGTCATCTCCTCAAACGGCCGCATGAGCCTGCATGCATTTTTCATCAGTGTCCAGTTGTCGGGCCAGAACATCCCCATCTTCCCAGACTGTTTCGTTCTACTCCAGTTGTAGAGGTACTGGGTGACGGCTTTCTTCTGTTCTAGCAGGCGGGAGAACATGAGCAGGGTCGAGTTCCAGCGAGTGGGGCTATCGCAAATGAGGCGTCTCACCGGCATGTTGTTTTTACGCTGAATTTCTGCAAATCGTGCCATGGCTGTGTAAGAGCGCCTCAAATGCCCACAGAACTTCCTGGCCTGCTTCAGGACATCCGCTAAGCCAGGGTACTTTGCCACAAATCTTTGAACCACTAGATTCATGACATGTGCCATGCAGGGTATGTGTGTCAGCTTCCCCATATGCAAAGCGGCAAGCAGATTGCTGCCGTTGTCGCACACCACGTTGCCTATCTCCAGGTGGTGCGGGGTCAGCCACTCATCCACCTGTTTCTTAAGAGCAGCCAGGAGAGCTGCTCCAGTGTGACTCTCCGCTTTGAGACAAGCCATGTCTAAGATGGCGTGACACCGTCGTACCTGGCATGCAGCATAGGCCCTGCGGAGCTGGGGCTGTGTAGCTGGAGAGGAGAACTGCCACTCAGCCAAGGAGGAGGAGGAGGACAGCGAAGAGCATGTAGCAGGAGGAGAGGAGGTGGCAGGAGGCCTGCCTGCAAGCCGTGGAGGTGTCACAATTTGGTCCGCCGCTTTCTGCTTGCCATCGTTCACCACCAGGTTCACCCAATGGGCTGTGTAGGTAATGTAGCGGCCCTGCCCGTGCTTGGCAGACCAGCCATCCGTGGTCAGGTGTACCCTTGACCCAACGCTCTTCGCAAGAGATGACACCACTTGCCTCTCAACTTCACGGTGCAGTTGGGGTATGGCCTTTCTCGAAAAATAAGTGTGGCCTGGCATCTTCCACTGCGGTGTTCTGATGGCCACAAATTTACGGAAGGCCTCAGAGTCCACCAGCCGGTATGGTAACAGCTGGCGAGCTAACAGTTCCGCCACGCCAGCTGTCAGACGCCGGGCAAGGGGGTGACTGGCCAAAAGTGGCTTCTTCCGCTCAAACATTTCCTTCACAGACACCTGACTGCTGCTGTGGGCAGAGGAGCAGGAACCGCTCAAGGGCAGAGGCGGAGTGGAGGAGGGTGCCTGTGAAGGTGCAAGGGAGAAAGCGGCAGAAGCAGATGATGCACCTGAAGGAGGAAGAGGAGAAGGAGGGTGACTTTTCTTTTGTGTGCTGCTGCTGCTTTTGCTCAGGTGGCCATCCCATTGCTGTTTGTGCCTTTTCTCCAGGTGCCTTCGTAAGGCACTTGTCCCTACGTGAGTGTTGGCCTTTCCACGGCTCAATTTTTGTTGGCAGAGCGAACAGATGGCTTTGGTCCGATCTGAGGCACACACATTAAAAAATTTCCACACCGCTGAGCCACCCTGTGATGTGGGCACTATGGGGACCTCAGCAGCTGATGCTGAAGGGCAAGTTGGCTGGCTGTACATAGGTGGCGATACATGGTGCCGGACTCTGCCACCAGCTGTTTCTGACGAAGAGCTGCCCCAGCTTCTTTCAGCAACTTCTCTCCTCCTACTACTCTCTGACTCCCCCTCTGAACTGTCCCCCTCTTCATCTCCTCTATTGGGAACATACAGAGGATCCCTATTACCGTCATCATCGTAGTCATCCTGCCCAGCTTCGCTTGCCTCAGACAAATCCAAACTTGCACCATCAGTAGGTCCTTCATCCTCCTGACACGTTACATCCATAGTGTTGCCGCGTAACTCAGACATATTAGCTGGTGAAAATTCATCTGGCTGTAACAACAATGGCTGTGCATCAGTGATTTCAACACTAAATAATTCTTGCGAAGTGTCAAATGCAGCGGAAGTGGTGCTAGTAGTAGCGCTGGTGGCTGAGCAAGATGAGGTGTTCTGTGTCGCTAAATACTCAACCACGTCCTGACAATCTTGGGAGGTGATGGGACGTGCCTTCTTCCGAGCACTGTACTGTGGGCCAGGTCCACACGAAATTACATTTACACGACCTCGCGCAGACCTGCCGGGTGGCCTTCCTCTGCCTCTGCCACTACCTCTTCCTCTTCCTCTACCTGTTTTGTCCATATCGGGTATGCACGGAGTGGTATATCACACTGCGTGCACTCACGTAGGTAGGTGGGTTCACTTAACTGCACAGGTATGCGCACTGATGCGGTGGGTTCACTGAACAGTACAGGTATACAGTGGCAGGTTCACTGAACACAACAGGTATGCAGTGGCGGGTTCACTGAACAGGTATACAGTGGCGGGTCCACTGAACAGAACAGGTATACAGTGGCGGGTTCACAGAACAGGTATGCAGTGGCAGGATCACTGAACACAATAGGTATGCAGTGGCGTGTTCACTAAACAGGTATACAGTGGCGGGTCCACTGAACAGAACAGGTATACAGTGGCGGGTCCACTGAACAGAACAGGTATACAGTGGCGGGTTCACAGAACAGGTATACAGTGGCGGGTCCACTGAACAGAACAGGTATACAGTGGCGGGTTCACAGAACAGGTATGCAGTGGCAGGATCACTGAACACAATAGGTATGCAGTGGCGTGTTCACTAAACAGGTATACAGTGGCGGGTCCACTGAACAGAACAGGTATACAGTGGCGGGTTCACTGAACAGGTATACAGTGGCGGGTCCACTGAACAGAACAGGTATACAGTGGCGGGTTCACAGAACAGGTATGCAGTGGCAGGTTCACTGAACACAACAGGTATGCAGTGGCGGGTTCACTGAACAGGTATACAGTGGCGGGTCCACTGAACAGAACAGGTATACAGTGGCGGGTCCACTGAACAGAACAGGTATACAGTGGCGGGTCCACTGAACAGAACAGGTATACAGTGGCGGGTTCACAGAACAGGTATGCAGTGGCAGGTTCACTGAACACAACAGGTATGCAGTGGCGGGTTCACTGAACAGGTATGCAGTGGCAGGTTCACTGAACACAACAGGTATGCAGTGGTGGGTTCACTGAACAGGTATACAGTGGCGGGTCCACTGAACAGAACAGGTATACAGTGGCGGGTCCACAGAACAGGTATGCAGTGGCAGGTTCACTGAACACAACAGGTATGCAGTGGCGGGTTCACTGAACAGGTATACAGTGGCGGGTCCACTGAACAGAACAGGTATACAGTGGCGGGTCCACTGAACAGAACAGGTATACAGTGGCGGGTCCACTGAACAGAACAGGTATACAGTGGCGGGTTCACAGAACAGGTATACAGTGGCGGGTCCACTGAACAGAACAGGTATACAGTGGCGGGTTCACAGAACAGGTATGCAGTGGCAGGATCACTGAACACAATAGGTATGCAGTGGCGTGTTCACTAAACAGGTATACAGTGGCGGGTCCACTGAACAGAACAGGTATACAGTGGCGGGTCCACTGAACAGAACAGGTATACAGTGGCGGGTCCACTGAACAGAACAGGTATACAGTGGCGGGTTCACAGAACAGGTATGCAGTGGCAGGATCACTGAACACAATAGGTATGCAGTGGCGTGTTCACTAAACAGGTATACAGTGGCGGGTCCACTGAACAGAACAGGTGTACAGTGGCGGGTCCACTGAACAGAACAGGTATACAGTGGCGGGTCCACTGAACAGAACAGGTATACAGTGGCGGGTTCACAGAACAGGTATACAGTGGCGGGTCCACTGAACAGAACAGGTATACAGTGGCGGGTTCACAGAACAGGTATGCAGTGGCAGGATCACTGAACACAATAGGTATGCAGTGGCGTGTTCACTAAACAGGTATACAGTGGCGGGTCCACTGAACAGAACAGGTATACAGTGGCGGGTTCACTGAACAGGTATACAGTGGCGGGTCCACTGAACAGAACAGGTATACAGTGGCGGGTTCACAGAACAGGTATGCAGTGGCAGGTTCACTGAACACAACAGGTATGCAGTGGCGGGTTCAATGAACAGGTATACAGTGGCGGGTCCACTGAACAGAAAAGGTATACAGTGGCGGGTCCACTGAACAGAACAGGTATACAGTGGCGGGTCCACTGAACAGAACAGGTATACAGTGGCGGGTTCACAGAACAGGTATACAGTGGCGGGTCCACTGAACAGAACAGGTATACAGTGGCGGGTTCACAGAACAGGTATGCAGTGGCAGGATCACTAAACAGGTATGCAGTGGCAGGATCACTGAACAGGTATGGAGTGGCAGGATCACAGTACAGGTATGCAGTGGGCTGAGGGCTCACTGGACAGAACAGGTATGCAGTGGCAGGATCACTGAACAGGTATGGAGTGGCAGGATCACAGTACAGGTATGCAGTGGGCTGAGGGCTCACTGAACAGAACAGGTATGCAGTGGCAGGATCACTGAACAGGTATGCAGTGGCAGGATCACTGAACAGGTATGCAGTGGACTGAGGGCTCACTGAACAGAACAGGTATGCAGCCAGGAAGAAGTTAAGCCTAACTAATCTTTCCCTATATGAGAGACTGCAGCAGCTCGCCCTACTCTCACTAATGCAGGCACACGAGTGGCCGTAATGGCCGCCGCTGCCTGCCTTATATAAGGGGGGGTGGGGCTCCAGGGGCTAGTGTAGCCTAATTGGCTACACTGGGCCTGCTGACTGTGATGTAGAGGGTCAAAGTTGACCCTCAGTGCATTATGGGGCGAACCGAACTTCTTCAGCAAAAGGTTCGCGTGCGGTACCCGCACGCGAACCACCTACGTTCGCGCGAACCACGTTCGCCGGCGAACCGTTCGGCCCAACTCTAGTCCAGGACAACAACCCTCACAGATCCAAAAGAACAGGACCAAATAATTACTTGGATGACCTCTCAAGCGTCCAGCAGTGGGTTAAGCAGCACCAGCACATCACGCACGAGGTCCGAGTCCTCAGCCAGTTACAAGGAGCCAGTGGGCACAAAGCTGACACAACCGGCAGCGACACCACGCACACAACTGCCAGATAACCAGTCCGATGAATTACCTCAGGACACAATGGGGTATTCGCAGGAGCTATTCCCAGCCCAACAAACTTCCACCTTTCAAAGGTCAATGGAGGAACAGCCAGAAATGTTGTGCCCGGATTCACAACCATTAACTGTGGGAAATGCACCGCGCACTGAAATACAAGGCGAGTCCGAGGAGGACTCGGAAACCCAAATCCCAGAGCAAGTTGGGCAGGAGGGGTTGCAATTGCAGGAGGTCAGCCGACAAGATCTGGAAGACGACGTTGGAGTGAGCTGCGCAGAGGTTGTTCTGGGGAGCTCTACTCCACGGCGGCGGCCCCCCACAATGACATATGACGAGTTTGAGGAGATGGAAGAGGAGGGTATGGACAATGTGGACATAGACCCAGATTTTGTTTGTGAACGAGAACATCGCCGTCGTAGCAGCAGCACAGATGAGTCTGTTGAAGAACCCACTGCTGCACAAGTTCGCCTTGTGCCACAAGGTAGGCGGTGCGCAATTTCAGGCACCACAAGCGTGGAAGTTCAAGTGAGAGGCAAAAGAGGAGCAAACAGAAATCGCCAGCAAGGTGGCAGGTGCTCCAAAGTCTGGGCTTTCTTTGAAGACTGCACTGAGGATGTTACCATGGTGATTTGCAAGGTGTGCAAGACCCGCCTGAGCAGGGGGAAAAGTATTAACAACCTCTCCACCACCAGCATGAGCCGCCACATGCTATCCAAACATCCCACTCTGTGGGCAAACGCGGCAGGACAGGGTACCAGCAACACTGCCTCCCTTGGGTTCACCAGACTCACCACCAGACCCGCCTCAGCAGCAGCAGTAGCCCAGCCATTGCGTGGTTCACAACATTCACAAACATCAGACGACGCTGACACTGTCACTTTCCGGAGTAATGCTCTTGAGGTCTCCCAGTGTTCATCAAACACAACAACCAACAGCCCTTCCGTGTGCAGCGCTACGGTTCAGTTGTCTGTGTCGGAGATGTTTGAGCGCAAGAGGAAATTGCCAGCAAATGACCCCCGGGCCGTGGCAGTAACAGCCAGCATAGCCAAGCTTCTGGCCTGCAAAATGCTGCCATATCGAGTGGTGGAGACAAACAGCTTCAAGGGCATGATGTCAGTGGCCATCCCACGTTACGTGGTTCCCAGCCGCTACCACTTTGCGTGCTCTGCAGTGCCTGAGTTGCATGAGCACGTGGTCAGCAAAATAACTCGAAGCTTGAAGAATGCCGTTGCCTGCAAGGTTCACCTCACCACTGACACTTGGACGAGTGCGTTCGGACAGGGTCGATACATCTCCCTTACCGCGCACTGGATGAACCTTGTGGAGCCTGGCAGCGATTCCTCACCTGCTACGGCGCGGGTGTTGCCCACGCCGCAAACAGCTGCACCACCATCCCTCCCACTGGATAACAACAGCAGCACCTACCTCTCTGACTCCTTCTCCTCCAACGCATCTCAAAGCTGTACCTCATCCGGAAACGCTAACCCAGCAGCAGTAGGATCGTGGAAGCAGTGCAGCACAGCTGTTGGCATGCGTCAGCAAGCGTTGCTGAAGCTGATCTGCCTTGGGGATAAGCAGCACACAGGGGAGGAAATTTGGAAGGGAATAAAGGAACAGACGGATTTGTGGCTGGCACCGCTGGACCTGAAACCGGGCATGGTTGTGTGTGATAATGGGAGTAATCTCATTCGCGCTTTAAGGTTGGCTAAGCTGACACACATCCCTTGCCTGGCGCACGTGATGAACCTAGTAGTTCAGCGGTTCCTGAGGACATACCCAGGCGTGGCCGATCTTCTGTTGAAGGTGCGTCGAGTGGCCAAACATTGTAGAAATTCCAGTACTGCTTCGGGGGCACTCGCCAAGATGCAGGAGCGCTTCAATCTCCCCCACCATCGCTTGCTGTGTGATGTCCCTACGCGCTGGAATTCTACGCTGCACATGCTAGCACGCTTTTGTGAGCAGAAGAGTGCAGTGGTCCAGTACATGACGGCGCAGTACCGAGGCGCATCCGGACAGCTGCCAAGCTTCTGTGGATCCGATTGGGCCAACATGTTGGACCTCTGCCAAGTCCTCCAAAATTTTGAGCAATCCACGTTGCTTGTGAGCAGTGACAACTCTTCAGTCAGCATTACCATACCACTGCTGTGTTTACTGAAGAGGTCAATGTTGAAAATCAAGGAAACAGCTGTCATGATGCAACTGGGGGAATCTGAAGGAGAAAACGATCAGCGTGATGGTACCAACATCAGGCCATTCGCCTCAGGGAACGCTGGCCCCAGCAGCTATGACGAAGAAGAGGAGGAGGAACAGCTGGAGTTGGAGCAGGAATTTCATGCCACCACTGACGAGGGCCAGAGCGGTGCACGTTGGACTTCCACAATTCAGCGCGAATGGTCAGCAGAAGCAGACCAGGAGGAAGGTGACGACTATGATGCATCACAACAACTATCACAACGCTCACAAGAGGATGATGAGGATTCTGGTAGGACTCTGGCACACATGGCTCAATTCATGCTAGACTGCATTGAACGCGACCCACGCATTGTGCGCATTCTGGACAACACCAATTACTGGGTTTATACCCTTCTGGATCCACGGTACAAACACAATGTTCCAAAACTGCTTGGAGAAAGAGTCAGACAGGTCAAAATGGAAGAATACCAGCAGGCCCTTGTGGAGACTTTAGAGAGGAGATTGACATCCTCCCCCTCCTCTAGCCAGTTGTACGCCGACAGACTGACTTCCGCAAACCCAGGACGACCAGGAGGGCAGCAAACAACGCAAGCGTCCTTGGAGTGGGAAAATTTTCTGACACCCATGCAGCAGCAGCCCACTGAACAGCAAGCGTGCAGATCCACCTCCAACACCGATCGCCTGGAGAAGATGGTCAAGGACTACATGTCAGATGACGTAGCTGTGTCGAACAATCCATCTGCACCCTTCAACTATTGGGTATCGAAGCTAGACACCTGGCACGAACTGGCAATGTACGCAATAGAGGTGCTGGCTTGCCCGGCAGCCAGCGTTATGTCGGAACGCTGTTTCAGTGCTGCCGGAGGCATCGTCACAGATCGGCGTATCCGCCTCTCCACAGAAAATGCAGACCGTCTGACTCAAATTAAAATGAATCAATCCTGGATTGGAAATGACTACGCAACACTCCAGGACCCCAACCAAGTAACATGACCAATGAACATCTGGGATGGTGTAGCGTTACCGGTCCCTGTTTATTGAACCTCTCATCTGTATTACATTTATGACTGCATGGCGGCAAAAAGCATTGCTGCTATATCCGCACGCTTTTTGTCCTCATGCAAGGCCTGGGTTGTTGTGTCTCAAAAAGCATGGCCTTCTCCTCCTGCGCCTCCTCCTGTTCCATCACGTCTGCTGCTGCTGGGTTAGCGTTGCCGCGTGGTCCCTGTTTATTGAACCACTTATCTTTATTACATTTATGACTGCATGGCGGTACCTCATGCAAGGCCTGGGTTGTTGTGTCTCACAAAGCGTGGCCTTCTCCTCCTGCTCCTCCTCCTGTTTCATCACGTCTGCTGCTGCTGGGTTAGCGTTGCCGCGTGGTCCCTGTTTATTGAACCACTTATCTTTATTACATTTATGACTGCATGGCGGTACAAAGCATGCTATCCGCACGCTTCTTGTCCTC
This sequence comes from Hyperolius riggenbachi, assembly GCF_040937935.1. Lineage (NCBI taxonomy): Eukaryota > Metazoa > Chordata > Amphibia > Anura > Hyperoliidae > Hyperolius > Hyperolius riggenbachi. The sequence continues at coordinate 235,073,500 of NC_090650.1, forward strand.
ATGCAAGGCCTGGGTTGTTGTGTCTCACAAAGCGTGGCCTTCTCCTCCTGCGCCTCCTCCTGTTTCATCACGTCTGCTGCTGCTGGGTTAGCGTTGCCGCGTGGTCCCTGTTTATTGAACCACTTATCTTTATTACATTTATGACTGCATGGCGGTACAAAGCATGCTATCCGCACGCTTCTTGTCCTCATGCAAGGCCTGGGTTGTTGTGTCTCACAAAGCGTGGCCTTCTCCTCCTGCGCCACCCTCCTCCTGTTCCATCACGTGTGCTGCTGCTGGGTTAGCGTTACCGGTCCCTTTTCCTGAAACCTCTTATATGTATTACATTTATGACTGCATGCCGACAAAAAGCATGTTACCTGTGCAAAGAAAACAGACATTTCCCGCATTTAAAAGACAGTTTTCCCTTTGAAACTTTAAAATCGATTTTCTCAAAAACTATAAGCTCTTTTTGCTAAAAAATGTTTTCCTCTTGTACCCACTCCCAAGGTGCACATACCCTGTAAATTTGGGGTATGTAGCATGTAAGGAGGCTTTACAAAGCACAAAAGTTCGGGTCCCCATTGACTTCCATTATGTTTGGAGTTCGGGTCGAACACCCGAACATCGCGGCCATGTTCGGCCTGTTCGGCCCGAACCCGAACATCTAGATGTTCGCCCAACACTACTAGGGAGTGATCAGGATGGAGGGGACTGGATGAAGCCTTAGGTATGTATACATTTTAATTTTTTCTTATTTTAAAGAGCCCTGAACTCTCTAAACACTCCCAGCACACCACTTACACTGTTTATTCTCTTCTCAACCTGCTCCTCACCACCACTCTCCAATATTGTTCTAAAATAACAATACAAATATATACTTTATACACCATATGCAAACTATAATGCAAAAATATTTATTCTTGATAAAGCATTTCTGTAAACGCACATATAATACCACAAAATAGCATTACCCTCCCAGACTTGCATTTAAAAATGCCTATGCTACTCTGATCCCTGCTAAGGACAATTCATTGCTCCTGCACTAACCAGGCATCACTCCCAAGTAGTGCTGATATTACTGGTGTGCAAATAATGTCCCACAAATCCACTGATCAGCTATGATGCTGTTAGGTCATCATGATGCACAGAGCCATATTCATTATAACCATTTCAAATCACTGTCACCAATGCAATCAAAGTCTGATTGTAGATCCTTGATCATATATCAGGGCAGATCCAATTGCAGTATGGTAGATGTAGCGAACGGTTCGCCGGCAAATGGTTCCAGACGAACTTTGGTGGTTCGCGTTCGCCTGGACCAAGCGAGATTCGCCCCAAAATGCACTATGAGGGTCAATTTTGACCCTGTGCATCACAGTCAGCAGGCACATTGTAGCCATTCAGGCTACACTAAGCCCTGGAGCCCCACCCCCCGTACATAAGGCAGGCTCCGGCGGCCATTAGCCTCACTCGTGTGCCTGCTAGAGAATGAGACAGACTAGGGACAGCTGCTGCAGACTTGTTCTTCTAGGGACAGATTAGTTAGGTTCTTGGCTGCTTAGCTTGCTCCTGGCTGAGTATTATTGCTTTTATAGCACCCCTCAACAGCTCTTTTCAGAGCTCATCCTGTACTTTTTTTTCCGTGTGTCATGTTGCATGCACAGCCTTGCTAATTCATAGTGTGTGTGCCACTGCCAGCAGCCCAGCACATTCAGTGACTACCTGTGTGTGTGACAGGGAGCTGCAAATTGTACTACCCAGTACTGCATATATCCAGTACCTGTTGTGTTTATTTAACCCACCTCATCACTGCATATACCTAGCTTTGTGTTGAGTGAACCCAGCTCACTGCATCTAAGTACCTTTACTGTTCAGTGAACCCACCTCACTGCATCTAACTTCCTGTTGTGTTGAGTGAACCCACCTCACTGCATCTCACTACCTGTTGTGTTGAGTGAACCCATCTCACTGCATCTAAGTACCTTTAATGTTCAGTGAACCCACCTCACTGCATCTCACTACCTGTTGTGTTGAGTGAACCCACCTCACTGCACCTAAGTACCTTTACTGTTCAGTGAACCCACCTCACTGCATCTAACTACCTTTACTGTTCAGTGAACACACCTCACTGCATCTAAGTACCTTTACTGTTCAGTGAACCCACCTCACTGCATCTAACTACTTGTTATGTTCAATGAACCCAGCTCACTGCACCTAAGTACCTTTACTGTTCAGTGAACCCACCTCACTGCATCTAACTACCTTTACTGTTCAGTGAACCCACCTCACTGCATATAAATACCTGTTGTGTTGAGTGAACCCAGCTCACTGCATATACCTAGCATCCCCCCGAGATGGACAAAACGGACAAACCAGGTAGAGGAAGAGGTAGAGGCAGACCCAGAGGAAGGCCACCAGGCACCGGCAGGTCTGTGCGAGGTGGTGTTGCTGTGATTTAATGCGGACCTGTCCCAAAATACAGTGCTCAGAAGAAGGCATGTGCCATCACTTCCCAAAATTGTGAGGACGTGGTTGAGTATTTAACACAGAAGACCTCATCTCCCGCAGCCAGTGCCACCAGCGCTAGTACAAGCACCACATCCGCTGCATTTGACACTTCGCAGGAGTTATTTGGTGGTGGTGAAATCCCTGATTCACAGCCACTACTGCAACAACAAGAAGAAGGCGCAGGTACACCACCTCATACATCTGAGTTAGGTGGCGATAGTATGGATGTAACGTGTGAGGAGGGGGATGATGAACCACCTGAAGTTGGTGCAGTTAAGGAGGTGTCTGAGGAAAGCGAAGCTGGGCAGGAGGATTATGATTACAATTATACGGATGCCACGTATGTTCCCAGTAGAGGAGATGACCAGGGGGACAGTTCAGAGGGGGAGTCAGAGAGGAGTAGGAGGAGACGACTCCATGATAGAAGCAGAGGGAGCTCATCCTCAGAATCAGCTGGGGGCAGTGTCTGGCGCCATGTATCGCCAGCTATGGACAGCCAGCCAACATGCCCTTCAAAGTCAGCTGCTGATGCCACCGTAGCGCCATCACCCCAGAGGGGCTCTGCGGTTTGGAAATTTTTTAACATGTGTGTCTCAGATCGGAGCAAAGCCATCTGTTGTCTCTGCCAGCAAAAATTGAGCCGTGGAAAGGCCAACTCTCACGTAGGGACAAGTGCCTCACGAAGGCACCTGGAGAGAAGGCACAAACAGCTATGGCAAGAACACCTGAGGAAAAGCAGCACCCAAAAGCCAAGCCACCCTCCTTCTCCTCTTCCTCCTTCAGGTGCATCGTCTTCATCCGCTTTCTCCCTTGCACCTTCACAGCCACTCTCCTCCACACCGCCTATTCCCTTGAGTAGTTCCTTCTCCTCTGCCCACAGCAGTACCCAGCTGTCCGTGAAGGAAGTATTTGAGCATAAGAAGCAAATGTCTGCCAGTCACCCTCTTGCCCGGCGTCTTACAGCTGGCATGGTGGAACTATTAGCTCGCCAGCTATTACCATACAAGCTGGTGGAGTTGGAGGCATTCCGTAAGTTTGTGGCCATTGGTGCACCGCAGTGGAAGATACCAGGCCGCAATTATTTTTCACAAAAGGCCATACCCAAATTGTACCGTGCAGTTGAGAGGCAAGTGGTGTCATCTATTGCGAAGAGCGTTGGGTCAAGGGTCCACCTGACCACGGATGCCTGGTCTGCCAAGCACGGGCAGGGCCGCTACATTACGTACACAGCCCATTGGGTCAACCTGGTGACCGATGGCAGCAAGCAGGGAGTACGTGGCTGCGCAGCGGACCAACTTGTTACACCTCCACTGCTTGCAGGCAGGCCTCCAGCCACCTCCTCTTCGCCTGCTACCACCTCTTTGCTGTCGTCATCCTCCTCCTCCTTGGCTGGTGCCGCGATCTCCTCTCCAGCTACACAGACCCCACACCCCAGGGCCTATGCTGCATGCCAGGTACAACGGTGTCACGCAGTGTTAGACATGTCTTGCCTGAAAGCAGAGAGTCACACTGGAGCAGCTCTCCTGGCTGCTCTTAACAAACAGGTGGAGTAATGGCTGACCCCGCACAAGCTTGAGATCGGCAACGTGGTGTGTGACAACAGCAGCAATCTCATTTCTGCGTTGAATTTGGGAAAGCTGACACACATACCCTGCATGGCACATGTGCTGAATCTGGTCGTGCAAAGATTTGTGTCCAAGTACCCATGCTTAGAGGACATCCTGAAGCAGGCCAGGAAGTTGTGTGGGCATTTCAGGCGCTCTTACACGGCCATGGCACGCTTTGCGGACATTCAATGTAGAAACAACTTGCCGGTGAGACGCCTGATTTGCGATAGTCCGACTCGCTGGAATTCCACCCTGCTGATGTTCTCTCACCTGCTAGACCAGGAGAAAGCCGTCACCCAGTACCTGTATCATTAAAGCACAAGGACACAATCTGGGAGGATGTAGATGTTGTGGGCCAACAACTGGACACTGATGCGAAATGCATGCAGGGTCATGGAGCCCTTTGAGGAGGTGACCAAACTGGTGAGTCGCGCTGAGGGCACCATCAGCGACTTGATCCCCTATGCCTACTTCCTGGAGCACACCGTGCATAGAGTGGTGGATAGAGCTGTGGAGGAGTGTGAACGAGAACAGTTAGGGCAGCAGGAGTCATGGGAGCGATTTACATCCGAACCCGATGTTTCCACAACACCCGCGGCAGCACAGAGGGGGGAGGAGAAGGAGGAAGAAGAGGAGTCGTGTGGGGAAGGAGAGGAGTCAGACTCTGATGATGGTGATGAGGAAGGTGTTTCTGTGGAGGAGGAAGAGGCGGCGGAAGAAGAACAACTGCGGCAGCCGTCACAGGAGGCTTCTGCTGCTCCACGTTCCCGTGGTTTGTTTGTGGCTGGGGGGAGGAAGAGGAGTTGCGTCCCTTCACTGAGGAAGAGCAAGAGGAGATGGAGAGTACGTCTGCATCCAGCTTTGTGCAGATGGCCTCTTTCATGTTGTCCAGCCTGTTGAGGGACCCCCGTATCAAAAACTCAAGGCGAATGACCTGTACTGGGTGGCCGCGCTACTAGACCCTCGGTACAGGCACAAAGTGGCGGACCTGTTACCAACTCAACAGAAGGCGGAAAGGCTGCATCACTTGCAGAACAAGCTGTCGATGATGCTTTACAGTGCGTTTAAGGGTGATGTGGCTGCACAACGCAATCAAGGTACCACTGGCAGTAACCCTCCTCCTCCCAAGTCCACGCAGGCAAGGACAGGACGCTCCAGCGATCTCAGGGTGATGTCGGACATGCGGACATTCTTTAGTCTAACTCCTCACCATAGTCCTTCCGGATCCACCCTCCACCAACGCCTGGACCGGCAGGTAGCCGACTACCTGGCCTTGAGTGTGGATGTAGACACTGTGAAAAGTGACAATAAACCCTTGGACTACTGCTTGTGCAGGCTTGACCTGTGGCCAGAGCTGTCCCAATTTGCCATCCAACTTCTCTCCTGCCCTGCCGCAAGCGTCCTGTCAGAAAGGACCTTCAGTGCAGCTAGAGGCATAGTCACTGAGAAGAGAAGTCGCCTAAGTCACGACAGTGTTCAGTACCTGACCTTTATCATAATGAATGAGGAATGGATCACAGAGGGCTACTGCATGACCGAAGACTAAGTCAGTCCCCACACACAGCATCTCTGCCTGCAGGCCGCTTGCCTTCTCCGCCACCACCAACAGGGTCCAGGACTCTAGGCGGATTCCTGAATTTTTAAGGCCGCTGCTAGCAGCGGCCGCTACACTAATTTTTCTGGTGCGTGTACATACCTGCCTAATTTTTCTGGCTGCACTGCGGGCGGCTGCAACAAAAAAAACAAAAGGCATGTACATGTGTCCATCCCCCTTCGTGATCATTACCTTGCCGCGGTGAAGGGGCTTGCGTATCACAATGAAGCAATGACCGCCGGCTATTTGAGTGTCTCGGGTGGGGGTGGGACACAAAAGATTATAAGGTCGTTGCTTCATTGTGGTCAGACCAAATTTAAAACAGCTGGGCAGTCACTGTTGTTCTATCATTGAGTTACCACAGCCCGGCGACCATAAGGGCTTGAAAACCGCCACGGCCTACACTCTCGCCACAGTGTGCACCAGTCCAGCACGGCCGTCACTACGCAAACAGCTGTTTGCGGTGCGTTACACAGTGAGTTTGGTGCATCAGTGTGAAGCAGAACTCTAATTACACTCCCTGATTAATGTATACACATGCAAGATGTTTGAAAGCACTTTAGGCTTGCAATTTAGCATTCAATGTGATTTCTGCCCTTAAAACGCTGCTTTGCGTCACATCCAGATTTTTCCCCGGGACTTTGGGCATGTATCCCACTCCGCCATGCCCCCTCCAGGTGTTAGACCCCTTGAAACATCTTTTCCATCACTTTTGTGGCCAGCATAATTTTTTTTATTTTTCAAAGTTCGCATCCCCATTGAAGCCTATTGCTGTTAGCGAATTTTTCCGCAAACTGAACCTTCCGCGAAGGTTCGTGAACGGTGTTCGCGAACCAAAAATCAGAGGTTCGCGACATCTCTAGTAGACACTAATTAAGGAGAGAATGTATGCATAGGCCCAATAACAGCCCTATATTTTCTTAGCATGCAGTCTTTGTAAACTCTTGATCACTGACGATAGGATATATATATAGATACAGTATATATATATATATATATATATATATATATATATATATATATATATATATATATATATACATACATACATACAATATATGCAGGATCTTCTCAAAAAATTAGCATATTGTGATAACGTTCATTATTTTATGTAATGTACTGATAAACATTAGACTTTGATATATTTTAGATTCAAATACACACAACTGAAGTACTTCAAGCCTTTTATTGTTTTAATATTGATGATTTTGGCATACAGCTCATGAAAACCCAAATTTCCTATCTTAAAAAAATAGCATATTTCATCCGACCAATAAAAGAAAAGTGTTTTTAAAACAAAAAAGTCAACCTTCAAATAATTCTGTTCAGTTATGCACTCAATACTTGATCGGGAATCCTTTTGCAGAAATGACTGCTTCAATGCGGCGTGGCATGGAGGCAATCAGCCTGTGGCACTGCTCAGGTGTTATGGAGGCCCAGGATGCTTCGATAATGGCCTTAAGCTCATCCAGAGTGTTGGGTCTTGCGTCTCTCAACTTTCTCTTCACAATATCCCACAGATTCTCTATGGGGTTCAGGTCAGGAGATTTGGCAGGCCAATTGAGCACAGTAATACCATGGTCAGTAAACCATTTACCAGTGGTTTTGGCACTTCCTGATAAGCGGAAGCACAGTGGGCGGCATTGAAGGCGGAGATCTATGACGACATGACGCTGCCAGCGCTTGGAACGTGGAAGTGGTGAGTAATTCTGCGCATGTCTCCCCGCCGCCGAGCCCGCACTTGCCACCGCTAAATGGAGGGGGAGAGAGGCAGAAGGAGGGGTCCCAGGTGAGGGAGGGGGGGATATTTCCCCCCTCCCCACCGCTGCCCCCATTGCCCCTCCTTCTAGCACTGCTTCCCCCCTCCTGGGGCAACTATACTGGGGGCAACTATACTAGCTGTACTGGGGGCAACTAAACTACCTACACTGGGGGCAACTAAACTACCTACACTGGGGGCAACTAAGTGACCTACGCTGGGGGCAACTAAACTACCTACGCTGGGGGCAACTGAACTAGCTATACTGGGGGCAGCTATACTAGCTATACTGGGGGCAACTAAACTAGCTATACTGGGGCAACTAAACTAGCTATACTGGGGGGCAGCTATACTAGGGGCAACTATACCAGCTATACTGGGGGCAACTATACTAGCTATACTGGGGGCAACTATACCGGGGCAACTATACTGGGGGCAACTATACTAACTTCATTGGGGGCAACTAGCTTCACTGGGGGTAGCTATACTGGGGGAAACTACTAACTATACTGGGGCAACTATACTAGCTAATACTTTAAATTACAGTTAGCTCCGCCCTCATCCACTCATGACCATGCCCATTTTTGCCGCGAAGCACGCCGCAGGTTGTGGCCACGCCCATTTTTTAGGGGGGGTGTCTTTTAATACCCAGCACCGGGTGCCAAATGCCCTAGGTACGCCACTGCCATCACTGACTGTGGGTACTTGACACTGGACTTCAGGCATTTTGGCATTTCCCTCTCCCCAGTCTTCCTCCAGACTCTGGCACCTTGATTTCCGAATGACATGTAAAAGTTGCTTTCACTGAAAAAAGTACTTTAGACCACTGAGCAACAGTCCAGTGCTGCTTCTCTGTAGCCCAGGTTGGGCACTTCTGCTGCTGTTTTGGGTTTAAAAGTGGGTTCATGCTTCCATCTTCCAAAGCTGAAAAGCTTTATGGAGATGAAGATTTCATTTTTCAGCACGACCTGGCACCTGCTCACAGTGCCAAAACCACTGGTAAATGGTTTACTGACCATGGTATTACTGTGCTCAAGTGGCCTGCCAACTCTCCTGACCTGAACCCCATAGAGAATCTGTGGGATATTGTGAAGAGAAAGTTGAGAGATGCAAGATCCAACACTCTGGCCCCTACCGAAGCATCCTGGGCAGTGGCGTAGCTTAGGAGCTGTGGGCCCCGATGCAAGTTTTACATGGGGCCCCCCCAAGCAATCTCCATACATATCAATTGATACATCGCGCCAAAACCTGCCAATGGCAACTACAGTGTCAGAGGTGCAAGAAGGGAATAGTGAGCAGTTTGTTAATGATTACCACTATTCAAAGTATCTATAGAAGTGATTATTATGAGCACAGGACCAATAGAGAGCTGATACTGCAATTCAGGGAGGGCCCTACGGGGCCCCTCTGGCCCAAGGGCCCCGATGCGGTCGTTACCTCTGCACCCCCTATTGCTACACCCCTGATCCTGGGCCTCCACAACACCTGAGCAGTGCCAGAGGCTGATTGTCTCCATGCCACACCGCATTGAAGCAGTCATTTCTGTAAAAGGATTCCCGACCAAGTATTGCGAGTGCATAACTGAACATAATTATTTGAAGGTTGACTTTTTTTTGTTTTAAAAACACTTTTCTTTTATTGGTCGGATGAAATATGCTATTTTTTTGAGATAGGAAATTTGGGTTTTCATGAGCTGTATGCCAAAATCATCAATATTAAAACAATAAAAGCCTTGAACTACTTCAGCTGTGTGTATTTGAATCTAAAATATATGAAAGTCTAATGTTTATCAGTACATTACAGAAAATAATGAACTTTATCACAATATGCTAATTTTTTGAGATCATGTGTATATATATATATATATATATATATATATATATATATACATATATATATATATACATATATATATATACATATATATATATATATATATATACTGTATATGTATATGTATATATATATATATATATATATATATATATATATATATATATATATATATATATATATATATATATATATATATATATTAGCTGGTCGCCCGGCGTTGCCCGGGTATGTAATTGGCTAGTGTTAGCTCTGCCCACTTTTTCTAATCCTAACACACAATTACTCAAGGATGACCTAGTTTGTGAGCTTTGCGGTCTTTGGCATCAATAATTGGCATTGAAATGAAATAAATCTAATTGGCTGTGGCTCCACTCCTTTGAAAATCAATAGGTGAATTTTGATTAGCTTTTTTAGGCTCCACCCACTTTTCTGAATATTAATCCCAGTCACCCAGTGACCAACTGTGCAAAGTTTAAAAACCCTGCTATTGACAGTGTAAGAAATACAAAAGTTTGCTTTCTTAAAACAGAAAGAATTTGCGATAATTCAGGTTGGGGTGAGCTTAAAATGTCGCCCAGTGCATCTCTGTTGAATATATGCAAATTAACCATTTTTACCCTTAAAAGCTAAACACACCTCCAGAACTGCTGGAATGCAATGATGTGTGAGTTTGTTAATTTGTACAGAACCATAATAATCCAACATGCATACAGACTGTTTTGGATTGCTTGATACTAATCAGTGCATGACATGGATTAATTTGGATCTATGAAGTAGGGCTTGTAACACCGAGAGGTACAGGCTAACCAGCAAGCTCATGGTGACCCAGAACTCATTGGAGTGTGTAAGGGACTACAATGGTCCTAAAAGCCCCCTTACTAAGATGTTAAGAAAAACAAAAGTTTGCTTTCTTAAAACAGAAAGAATTTGCGATAATTCAGGTTGGAGTGAGCTTGAGATGTCTCCCAGGGCATCACTGCTGAATATATGCAAATTAACCATTGTACCCTTAGAAGCTAAACACACCTCCAGTGTAACAATGTAAGAATGGCTGCAGTTTACATTTTCCAGTGAAATTTGTATTTGTCTCCGCCCCCTTTTTGGTTATGGGAATAAAAAGTATCCTATACTTTATTCCAGGTAATGTACTATGTGTGTGCCAAATTTAAGTTTACATTCTAGCAGTGAAATTTGTATTTTTCTCCACCCACTGATGTCCTAATGTTTCCCGGGTATGTATTTGGCTGCTGTTGGCTGTGGACACTTTTTCTAACCCTAACACACAATTGTCAATACTCAATTACCAAGTTTGTGAGATTTGTGGTCTTTGGCATGAATAATTTTCATTGAAATGAAACACATCTGATTCGCTGTTTGTAGCCCCACCCCTTTCCTAAATATTTAACCCCAGTCACCCAATGATTAACTGTACCAGGTTTGAGGCTTGTGCCATTAACAGTGCAAAAATGACAGCAATTAAATATTTGCCTTGAAAATCAATAGGTGAATTGTGATTGTTTTTTGTAGGCTCCACCCACTTTTCTGAATATTAATCCCAGTCACCCAGTGACCAACTGTGCAAAGTTTTAGAACCCTACAATTAATAGTGTAAGAATGGCTGCAGTTTACATTTTGTCAGTGAAATTTGTGTTTGTCTCCGCCCACTGATGACTTGGCATTGCCCGATTATGTATTTGGCTGGTGTTGGCTGCGCCCACTTTTCCTAACCCTAACTCTAACACACAATTACTCAATTACTCAATGACTAAGTTTGTGAGCTTTGCGGTCTTTGGCATCAATAACCTGCATTAAAATGAAAAAATCAGATTAGCTGTTTGGGGCTCCACCCCCTTATATAAAACTGTACCAGGTTTGAGTCTTGTGCCATTAACAGTGCAAGAATGGCAGCAATGAAATATTCCCCTGAAAAATCAATAGGTTTTTTTTGTAGGCTCCACCCACTTTTATGAATATTAATCCCAGTCACCCAGTAACCAACTGTGCAAAGTTTGAGAACCCTACCATTAACAGTGTAAGAATGGCTGCTGTTTACATTTTCTCAGTAAAATTTGTATTTGTCTCCACCCACTTATGACCCTGTGTTGCCCCCTTATGTATTTGGCTGATGTTGGCTGTGCCCACTTTCCTAACCCTAACACACAATTAATCAATTACTCAATTACCAAGTTTGTGAGCTTTGCGGTGTTTGGCAACAATAATTTGCATTGGAATGAAACAAATCTGATTGTCTATTTGTGGCTCCACCCCCTTTCTGAAATTGAACCCCAGTCACCCAATGATCAACTATACCAGGTTTGAGGCTTGTGCCATTAACAGTGCAAGAATGGCAGGTTTGAGGCTTGTGCCATTAACAGTGCAAGAATGACTTGACCAACTGTGCAAAGTTTGAGAACCCTACCATTAACAGTGTAAGAAAAACAAAAGTTTACTTTCATAACACAAAAAGAATTTGCGATAATTCAGGTTGGAGTGAGCTTGAGATGTCTCCCAGTGCATCACTGCTGAAAATACGCAAATTAACCATTGTTACCCTTAGAAACTAAACACACTTCCAGAGCCGCTGGAATGCAATGATGTGCTTGTTAATTTGTACAGAGCCATAATAATTCAACATGCATACAGACTGTTTTGGATTGTTTGACCCTCAACAGTGCATGGCATGGATTAATTTGGCTCTATGCAGTAGGGCTTCTAACACCGAGAGGTACAGACTAACCAGCAAGCTCATGGTGACCCAGAACTCATTAGAGTGTATAAGGGACTACAATAGTCCTAAAAGCCCCCTTACTAAGATGTTAAGAAAAACAAAAGTTTGCTTTCTTAAAACAGAAATAATTTGCGATAATTCAGGTTGGAGTGAGCTTGAGATGTCTCCCAGGACATCACTGCTGAATATATGCAAATTTACCATTGTGCCCTTAGAAGCTAAACACACCTCCAGTGTAACAGTTTAAGAATGGCTGCAGTTTACATTTTCCAGTGAAATTTGTATTTGTCTCTTTTGGTTATGGGAATAAAAAGTATCCTATACTTTATTCCAGGTAGTGTACTATGTGTGTGCCAAATTTCATTCAAATCCGTTCAGCCGTTTTTGCGTGATCGAGTAACAAACATCCAAACATCCAAACATCCAAACATCCGAACTTTCCCATTTATTATATTAGTAGGATATATATATATACTTATCAGTGTGTGAATGATTGGGGAGATCTCACCCATTCTGCTCTGCATCCTGTGTAGTGGCCGGCCTAGAGTCCATATGATCTTTCCGGTGGTTTGATCATCAATAAAGCGCACCAGGTTCAGTGGGGGCAAATGAAAAAAACAAGACTGTTGTGCACTGCAGCAGAGCCAGACTAATGCTGACAGGGTCAAACTGGGACACCAAGGGCCCACCAAGGAAGTTTTAGCCTGGGGCCCACCCCCCTCTCCTCCTCCTCCCTCCCCCCCCATTTGGCCCCACATACACATGTACACATATACAATTTTGCATGACTTTATGGTAGGGAATAGATTGTGAGCAATTCTGAGGACAGTCTCCAATAGGGATATAATGTAGTAACAAGAGGAACAAATTGGAAACCCGGGCACCAGCCAGCAGGATATGCTGCACACAACACCTTTAATACATCCCCAAGAGTCCTGACAGATTATTGCAAAGCCTGACAGCCGTTTCACAGGTAAAACTGCTTCTTCAGAGGCAACAATAGCACACAACATGGCAAAACACAAGATTAAATACATTTTCAGATAAGGAATGGTAGGCTTACCGCACTTCCTGAACGCCCCACCGCCGAGCGCGCCCAATTACGAGCGCCGCCCCGAGCCGCTGATTCGCCGGCAGACAGTGACGTCACCCTTTCGGGAGCGTCTAACAGGCCATGCCTGATTGGTCCGCGGGAATTCCTGACGTCTCCCTTTCGGGAGCGTCTAGTAGACGGAGCCTCATTGGTCCTCAAAGGGTCAGGTGACTCCGCCTCTACTTCCCTATTTACATCTCGCGCAGCGGTATCGATGGGGAGTATAGGGCTGGCGTCTAGTTGTCTAGGCGACCAGTCCTGAAGCGCGGCGTGCCTGCAAAAGATAAACAAACAAACAAAGCCACAGTTAAAAACATTATAGCGAAGTGGATACATAGCAATTGAATATAAAAACCTAAGGGGAGAAAAACATTCTACATAAAGAGAGCCAGATATGTGGGCAGCCCACCAAAAATACATCGAAATGCCTGGAAAACGGATGTCAAATTTTAAATATTAAAGAATCCCTCCAGACCAAATTGTCCCAAGGAAACCGGCGAACATCCCAGTATCAGGTACAAGGGTAAATAGGAGGAGACCCCCCCTGATGCCCAACTCAGAGAACTCTGAGTATAAGTCCCAGACAGGGTCCCAACCTTTAAGTAGGGCGGGACCCCTATCCAGATGCTCTGTTCCTAGGGATACGGTCTGGAGGAGAACAGGGAAATTGTTAAACAAAGGAAAATAATCAAGGAGGAGGAAAAGAGAAGGACCAAGGAATAAAGGAGGAAAACAAGGGAAACAAAAAACAAGGGAAACAAAAGGAAGGAAACAAAAGTGGGAAGGGGTGGGAGAAAAGAGGAAGGGAGGGGGGGTTGTTTAGTTTTTAAAGAGAAAGGAAAACAGTAGGACAACATGAGCAAAAACAAGCACTGCAATACTAATGTTTATCAAGAAAACACCATAGCTCATTGCGTTCATTCAATCCCAGTCTCCCACAAGCCCCAGTCTGCGAGATGAGTTTAGCTTCCTCTCTGCGTAGACACAACTCCCGGTTTCCTCCTCTATGTGGAGTATCCACAATTCTCAGACCACAAAAGCGTAGGCAATCCGCATTGCCCTCGTGGACTTCTCTCACATGAGATATTAGTCTGCCTGCCCCCTTCCCAGTTTCAATCGATTTGTAATGTTCCTGGAATCGTTGTTTAATGGGTCTAGTCGTTTCTCCTACATAAAATCTTCCACAGGGGCAGACCACCACATACACTGCAAACCTAGAGCCACAGTGTATAAAATCTTTAATTGGTACTATATGTCCTCCCAGACAAATTGATTTACCTGGAATAAACTGATGACAATGAGTACAGTTTAGACAGCGGTAATTGCCCGCAGGCCTCATAGCAGTGAGCCAATCTGGTTCCTTTTTGATCAGAAATTCACTGCTGACCACCCAGTCACCAATCGTACGTGCCCGTCGGAAGGTGACTAATGGTCGTTCACTCAAGGTCCCCCCCCCCACGTAGGGTTAGACCTTAGGTCAGTCCAGTGTTTATTGACCACCTCTTTGATCTTTGGGGCCATAGGTGAATAGTTGAAAATAAAGGGGACCCTATTTTTCACTCCTCTGGATTGGTCCATACCAGGTCGATTGTTTTTAATCTTGTTCATCTTTAGAAGGTCCCCCCTTCTTTTCACATTAGCCTTATTGAATGCCTCTACCAACAGTGAGAGGGGATATCCCCGATTTAAAAATCTCCTTGCCAATTCCTTACTCTGTTCCAGAAAATCTTCTTGCTTACTATTATTACGTTTTAAACGTAGGAATTGGCTGTAGGGTATCCCATCCAAAACATGTTTTGGGTGATAGCTGGAATAGGAGAGTAGAGAATTCGTCGCTGTGGACTTACGATATCCTCTCGATAACACCCTATTTCCCTCCACATATAGGGTCAAGTCCAGAAACTCCAGTTTCTGACCTCCCCATACCCCGGTGAATTTCATGTTTAACTCATTGATGTTCAACCATTCCACAAATTTATAAAAAAGTCCCTCTCCTCCAGTCCAGACCATGACCACATCATCCATGTATCGGTGCCATAGTCCAATGGCGTGGCGGTAGGGATTTGCGGCCGAGTAGACATACTCAGCCTCCCAGTGGGCCAGGAAAAGGTTGGCAAAAGTTGGGGCCACCGAAGTCCCCATCGCCACGCCAGAGGACTGCCTGTACCATTGGTTGTTGAACAGGAAGGAGTTATGGGCGAGCACAAACATTAAGCACTCGCCCACAAACATTACCCACCGTTCATCCTTCCCCTGTTCAATGAGGAAGGTCTCAATGACCTTTACCCCCCTTTCCTGGGGGATTCTGGTGTACAGGCTTTCGACATCGATTGAGACCAGACTGTAGTGATCTTCCCAGCGGATGGTTGGTAATAATCTCAAAGCGGCCAAGGTGTCAGCCAGGTGAGAGGGAACCCTCTCCAAAAATGGTCTTATTAGATAGTCCAAATACTTGGACAGGGGCTCCGTGACCGAGCCCCTGGCTGACACAATTGGCCGACCCGGAGGGTTTTCCAAATTTTTGTGGACTTTAGGGAGGAAGTACCAAACGGGCTTCTTAGGGAAGTCAGGGAGGAGGCCCTCACCCAGTTTTCAGGTTAACCAGCCCGCTTCCACCCCCTTTCTCAAGAGGGTGGTCAATTGCTTTTTGTATTGCTGCGTAGGGTCTCCCCGTAACTTTTCATAGAACCCCTCCACTCCCTCAAGTTGTCTCAAAGCCTCCCGTAGGTACCCCTCCCTTGACATTACCACCAGGTTGCCACCTTTGTCTGCTTTTTTCAAAACAATTTCATTATTCTGGCTCAGCCATTTCAAGGCTGCCATCTCTTTGTTGGTCAGATTCTGTGTCACCTTAGGGTAAATTAAGGCTTTAAGGTCACCCTGGGCAACCTTATCAAACATGTCTATATCTGACCCAGGGGTAGGGGGGAAATCCCTAGTGGACCTGCAGGGAATGAATGGTAATCTCGCTTCTTCAGCGGCAGAACCCATTTCACTCTCCATCAATGTTTTCTCATTTTCCTGTAGGAGTGACAACAGGTCTGTGAATACCTGTAGGTCTATCCCAGTGCTAGGTAAAAAAACACCCAAATCATTAGGACTCCCTAATGGTAGGGTCACCTTGGGGCTTTCTTTGAAATGGAAGGTAGAAATGTTAAGCCTTCTAATGGCTTTATACCAATCCACTTCAAATTGGAATTTGTCAAACTCACAGCTCACAGAGAAATTAAGACCCTTCTTTAAGAGAGAGTCACAGCCAACGGGGAGACTAACCCCTGACATATTAATAATCTGAAGGTCATTCTCACCCATGGAAGAAGTTGTTACTTCTTCCTCCAAAATTTTCGACCAGAAGTCCCCTGACGCCATCTCACCCTCTTTTGCGGGGGTCCTGCAGGGTTTCCTCCTTCCCCGCCTGGCCTTGTGTCTAAAGGGACTCCTGCACATGCTTGTTGTATAGCCGGCTTGGTTGGTGTATCCCTTGATTTCTCAGGACTAGAATCCGATCCGGAATCTGTGGTCCAGTACCCACCGGACTTCTTTCTATGTCGCTTGGGTCTAGATCCTGGTTGATTTCTACCTGTTGGGCCTCCCGATTGTCCCCACTCCAAGATTCGTCCCCTTTTGAAATCCTCCTCGTCACGTCGGAATTTACGGAGTTTTCGTTCCTTAATGTTGTCCTGAAGTGGTCCCAAACGTTTGTTCACCTTCGCAATAATTTCGTTATACACAGTTCCTGATGTCAACTGATTTAATTCCCTCTTACAGTCATCCAATTCCCGTGAGATCTTATTGTATTCCACCTCGCTTTGTTCCAAGACAATTTTCTGCAGTTTGAGTGCATTGTCCAGCTGCTGCGCCCTCCATGTCTTCATAAATTCAGGATCATCCCCATACTCAATCGCTTTGCTATATTTACGGAAACCTCTTGCAGCATGTGTCTACTTTTTACTCCAATAGGGATATGTCTAAATCGCGCCGCGAGACTAAATGGGTGTCACCACGCACTGGAACATCGGCGTGGTCATGATGAGTCATGGGCAGACTTAAAAAAAACATACAAAACACAAAATAAGTAGTGGTGTTATTCACAGAGATTAGGTCTGACCAGATACATTTTAGATAAAATATTCAAGTAGTTACATGCCTCATGATAATTCATCAAGTAGTCAAATGGCAGCAGATACCCCCACACAATGCAATCAGGTTGGTGGCAGACACCCCCACACAATGCAATCAGGTTGACGGCAGATACCGCCACAAAATGCAATCAGGTTGACGGCAGATACCCCCACACAATGCAATCAGGTTGACGGCAGATACCCCCACAAAATGCAATCAGGTTGACTGCAGATACCCCCACAAAATGCAATCAGTTTGGCTGCAGATACCCCCACACAATGCAATCAGGTTGGTGGCAGATACCCCGACACAATGCAATCAGGTTGGCTGCAGATACTCCCACACAATGCAATCAGGTTGGCTGCAGATACCCCCACAAAATGCAATCAGAGTGGCTGCAGATACCCCCACAAAATGCAATCATGTTGGCTGCAGATACTCCCACACAATGCAATCAGGTTGGCAGCAGATACCCCCACAAAATGCAATCAAGTTGGCTGCAGATACCCCCACAAAATGCAAACAGGTTGGCTGCAGATACCCCCACAAAATGCAAACAAAGTGGCTGCAGATACCCCCACACAATGCAATCAGGTTGGCTGCAGATAACCCCACACAATGCAATCAGGTTGGCAGCAGATACCCCCACAAAATGCAATCAAGTTGGCTGCAGACACCCCCACAAAATGCAAACAGGTTGGCTGCAGATACCCCCACACAATGCAATCAGGTTGGCTGCAGATACCTTCACACAATGCAATCAGGTTGGCTGCAGATACCCCCACACGATGCAATCAGGTTGGCTGCAGATACCCCCACACAATGCAATCAGGTTGGTGGCAGATACCCCCACACAATGCAATCAGGTTGGCTGTAGATACCCCCACACAATGCAATCAGGTTGGCTGCAGATACCCCCACACAATGCAATCAGGTTGGCTGCAGATACCCCCACACAATGCAATCAGGTTGGCGACAGATACCCCCACACAATGCAATCAGGTTGGCTGCAGATACCCCCACACAATACAATCAGGTTGGCTGCAGATACCCCCACACAATGCAATCAGGTTGGCTGCAGATACCCCCACACAATGCAATCAGGTTGGTTGCAGATACCCCCACACAATGCAATCAGGTTGGTGGCAGATACCCCCACACAATACAATCAGGTTGGCGGCAGATACCCCCACACAATGCAATCAGGTTGGCTGCAGATACCCCCACACAATGCAACCAGGTTGGCTGCAGATACCCCCACACAATGCAATCAGGTTGGCGGCAGAGATACCCCCACACAATGCAATCAGGTTGGTGGCAGAGATACCCCCACACAATGCAATCAGGTTGGTGGCAGAGACACCCCCACACAATGCAAGTCCCCCCCCCCAGCTTGGAAGGGGGGGCAGAGGGCACAGATCAGCATGGAAGCCTCCCCCTCCCTCACCTAGGCCCCTCCCCTTTCGCGCACCCCCTCCTCCAGAAGTGCAGCCAGCAGCGAGCGGAGAATAGCTTACCGAGCTTCAGATGATGCTATCTCCACTCCGCTCCGCATGTCGTTGCTGCCCTGCTGGTCTCTGTCTCCTGTAGTGATGCTGTCCAATCACGCTCTCGCAGGAAGTACTGCGAGAGCGTGATTGGACAGCGTCACTACAGCAGACAGTGACCAGCAGGGCAGAGGCATGCGGACTCGGAGCGGAGCTAGCATCATCTGTGTTGCTATTCTCCGCTCCCTTAGTCTGTAATATTGATAGATAGCGCTCCACTTCAATTCAGTTGCATCAATAAGCAGTAGATAGAAAGAAATCCCCCCTTGGGGCCGCACTCACCCGACCTGTGTGACCACTGTGAGACTGGTCAGTTTGCACACTGTAGTCCTTCTATGGCCGACTGCCCGTCCTGACTCAGATGATTCCTCCTTTGAGTGGGGAGAGCCCGTTTCAAACACTCTACGCGCTGATATACATACATGTTTGTTAGCACACAAAAAGAAACAAACAAAGCGGAAGGACTGCACCAACGGCATCCACCTGAAAGAGGAACCACTCAAAGGAGGAATCATCTGAGTCAGGACGGGCAGTCGGCCATAGAAGGACTACAGTGTGCAAACTGACCAGTCTCACAGTGGTCACACAGGTCGGGTGAGTGCGGCCCCAAGGGGGGATTTCTTTCTATCTACTGCTTATTGATGCAACTGAATTGAAGTGGAGCGCTATCTATCAATATTACAGACTATGCTAATGGGGATCTGCTGAACCCAAATAGAGCGCATACACAGAGAAGAACCATTGAGAGATTGGGCATTGGGCCCCTGTGGACTCTACATCTGATGATTTTTGATTTTAACATTTGACTATATTTGGCTTATGTTCATACTAGTTTTGTAGCGCTGTTCTTTACATTCACAATTCTCCGCTCGCTGCTGGCTGCACTTCTGGAGGAGGGGGGTGCGCGGAAGGGGGGGCCCCTAGGTGAGGGAGGGGGGGGACGCTTCCCCCCCTCCCCACCGCTCTGTGCCCAATTCCCCCCCCCCTTCCAAGCTGTGCCCCCCTCCCTTTTAGCTCTGGGGCCCCCAGGAGGAGGGGCAGTCGGGGCCCACCGATGGGACCATCGGTGGTTCGGTGGCTCAGTCCGAGCCTGAATGCTGACTAGATTCACTGGTTGCTCCTGAGATTTTGCTCCTGAGATTATCAGGGCTTGTGTGGAGGGTTACTTCCTATATAGACGTGTGTATATATAGTGTGTGTGATGTGAGCACTTGCTTGTCGCCACTCCCCTTTCACACCACATCACACAACGTGCTCCCCACCTGCATAAATCAAACAAGGAAGTAGATGGAGATCAACGACGTGCACCTACAGTAGTCTGTATCTATGGATATATTGTGGACAAATACTGTAATGATCAGTGGTATATATAATGATCAGAGTGAGCTCAATCAGTACAATAGTCAGTATTTTATTCAGAGTGTGATCACACGTGTTAGTGCACAGTAACACAGGAGTACTCCTATGTGAAAGCC
Organism: Hyperolius riggenbachi; assembly: GCF_040937935.1. Classification (NCBI taxonomy): domain Eukaryota; kingdom Metazoa; phylum Chordata; class Amphibia; order Anura; family Hyperoliidae; genus Hyperolius; species Hyperolius riggenbachi. Next base: position 235,093,751 of record NC_090650.1, read on the forward strand.
ATTAACGATAGGGACTATCACTAAATTCAGAAAGGTTGTACAGGCTATGGGCTTGATTCTTCAGCGGCAGAACCCATTTCACTCTCCATCAATGTTTTCTCATTTTCCTGTAGGAGTGACAACAGGTCTGTGAATACCTGTAGGTCTATCCCAGTGCTAGGTAAAAAAACACCCAAATCATTAGGACTCCCTAATGGTAGGGTCACCTTGGGGCTTTCTTTGAAATGGAAGGTAGAAATGTTAAGCCTTCTAATGGCTTTATACCAATCCACTTCAAATTGGAATTTGTCAAACTCACAGCTCACAGAGAAATTAAGACCCTTCTTTAAGAGAGAGTCACAGCCAACGGGGAGACTAACCCCTGACATATTAATAATCTGAAGGTCATTCTCACCCATGGAAGAAGTTGTTACTTCTTCCTCCAAAATTTTCGACCAGAAGTCCCCTGACGCCATCTCACCCTCTTTTGCGGGGGTCCTGCAGGGTTTCCTCCTTCCCCGCCTGGCCTTGTGTCTAAAGGGACTCCTGCACATGCTTGTTGTATAGCCGGCTTGGTTGGTGTATCCCTTGATTTCTCAGGACTAGAATCCGATCCGGAATCTGTGGTCCAGTACCCACCGGACTTCTTTCTATGTCGCTTGGGTCTAGATCCTGGTTGATTTCTACCTGTTGGGCCTCCCGATTGTCCCCACTCCAAGATTCGTCCCCTTTTGAAATCCTCCTCGTCAGGTCGGAATTTACGGAGTTTTCGTTCCTTAATGTTGTCCTGAAGTGGTCCCAAACGTTTGTCCACCTTCGCAATAATTTCGTTATACACAGTTCCTGATGTCAACTGATTTAATTCCCTCTTACAGTCATCCAATTCCCGTGAGATCTTATTGTATTCCACCTCGCTTTGTTCCAAGACAATTTTCTGCAGTTTGAGTGCATTGTCCAGCTGCTGCGCCCTCCATGTCTTCATAAATTCAGGATCATCCCCATACTCAATCGCTTTGCTATATTTACGGAAACCTCTTGCAGCATGTGTCTACTTTTTACTCCAATAGGGATATGTCTAAATCGCGCCGCGAGACTAAATGGGTGTCACCACGCACTGGAACATCGGCGTGGTCATGATGAGTCATGGGCAGACTTAAAAAAAACATACAAAACACAAAATAAGTAGTGGTGTTATTCACAGAGATTAGGTCTGACCAGATACATTTTAGATAAAATATTCAAGTAGTTACATGCCTCATGATAATTCATCAAGTAGTCAAATGGCAGCAGATACCCCCACACAATGCAATCAGGTTGGTGGCAGACACCCCCACACAATGCAATCAGGTTGACGGCAGATACCGCCACAAAATGCAATCAGGTTGACGGCAGATACCCCCACACAATGCAATCAGGTTGACGGCAGATACCCCCACAAAATGCAATCAGGTTGACTGCAGATACCCCCACAAAATGCAATCAGTTTGGCTGCAGATACCCCCACACAATGCAATCAGGTTGGTGGCAGATACCCCGACACAATGCAATCAGGTTGGCTGCAGATACTCCCACACAATGCAATCAGGTTGGCTGCAGATACCCCCACAAAATGCAATCAGAGTGGCTGCAGATACCCCCACAAAATGCAATCATGTTGGCTGCAGATACTCCCACACAATGCAATCAGGTTGGCAGCAGATACCCCCACAAAATGCAATCAAGTTGGCTGCAGATACCCCCACAAAATGCAAACAGGTTGGCTGCAGATACCCCCACAAAATGCAAACAAAGTGGCTGCAGATACCCCCACACAATGCAATCAGGTTGGCTGCAGATAACCCCACACAATGCAATCAGGTTGGCAGCAGATACCCCCACAAAATGCAATCAAGTTGGCTGCAGACACCCCCACAAAATGCAAACAGGTTGGCTGCAGATACCCCCACACAATGCAATCAGGTTGGCTGCAGATACCTTCACACAATGCAATCAGGTTGGCTGCAGATACCCCCACACGATGCAATCAGGTTGGCTGCAGATACCCCCACACAATGCAATCAGGTTGGTGGCAGATACCCCCACACAATGCAATCAGGTTGGCTGTAGATACCCCCACACAATGCAATCAGGTTGGCTGCAGATACCCCCACACAATGCAATCAGGTTGGCTGCAGATACCCCCACACAATGCAATCAGGTTGGCGACAGATACCGCCCACACAATGCAATCAGGTTGGCTGCAGATACCCCCACACAATACAATCAGGTTGGCTGCAGATACCCCCACACAATGCAATCAGGTTGGCTGCAGATACCCCCACACAATGCAATCAGGTTGGTTGCAGATACCCCCACACAATGCAATCAGGTTGGTGGCAGATACCCCCACACAATACAATCAGGTTGGCGGCAGATACCCCCACACAATGCAATCAGGTTGGCTGCAGATACCCCCACACAATGCAACCAGGTTGGCTGCAGATACCCCCACACAATGCAATCAGGTTGGCGGCAGAGATACCCCCACACAATGCAATCAGGTTGGTGGCAGAGATACCCCCACACAATGCAATCAGGTTGGTGGCAGAGACACCCCCACACAATGCAAGTCCCCCCCCCCAGCTTGGAAGGGGGGGCAGAGGGCACAGATCAGCATGGAAGCCTCCCCCTCCCTCACCTAGGCCCCTCCCCTTTCGCGCACCCCCTCCTCCAGAAGTGCAGCCAGCAGCGAGCGGAGAATAGCTTACCGAGCTTCAGATGATGCTATCTCCACTCCGCTCCGCATGTCGTTGCTGCCCTGCTGGTCTCTGTCTCCTGTAGTGATGCTGTCCAATCACGCTCTCGCAGGAAGTACTGCGAGAGCGTGATTGGACAGCGTCACTACAGCAGACAGTGACCAGCAGGGCAGAGGCATGCGGACTCGGAGCGGAGCTAGCATCATCTGTGTTGCTATTCTCCGCTCCCTTAGTCTGTAATATTGATAGATAGCGCTCCACTTCAATTCAGTTGCATCAATAAGCAGTAGATAGAAAGAAATCCCCCCTTGGGGCCGCACTCACCCGACCTGTGTGACCACTGTGAGACTGGTCAGTTTGCACACTGTAGTCCTTCTATGGCCGACTGCCCGTCCTGACTCAGATGATTCCTCCTTTGAGTGGGGAGAGCCCGTTTCAAACACTCTACGCGCTGATATACATACATGTTTGTTAGCACACAAAAAGAAACAAACAAAGCGGAAGGACTGCACCAACGGCATCCACCTGAAAGAGGAACCACTCAAAGGAGGAATCATCTGAGTCAGGACGGGCAGTCGGCCATAGAAGGACTACAGTGTGCAAACTGACCAGTCTCACAGTGGTCACACAGGTCGGGTGAGTGCGGCCCCAAGGGGGGATTTCTTTCTATCTACTGCTTATTGATGCAACTGAATTGAAGTGGAGCGCTATCTATCAATATTACAGACTATGCTAATGGGGATCTGCTGAACCCAAATAGAGCGCATACACAGAGAAGAACCATTGAGAGATTGGGCATTGGGCCCCTGTGGACTCTACATCTGATGATTTTTGATTTTAACATTTGACTATATTTGGCTTATGTTCATACTAGTTTTGTAGCGCTGTTCTTTACATTCACAATTCTCCGCTCGCTGCTGGCTGCACTTCTGGAGGAGGGGGGTGCGCGGAAGGGGGGGCCCCTAGGTGAGGGAGGGGGGGGACGCTTCCCCCCCTCCCCACCGCTCTGTGCCCAATTCCCCCCCCCCTTCCAAGCTGTGCCCCCCTCCCTTTTAGCTCTGGGGCCCCCAGGAGGAGGGGCAGTCGGGGCCCACCGATGGGACCATCGGTGGTTCGGTGGCTCAGTCCGAGCCTGAATGCTGACTAGATTCACTGGTTGCTCCTGAGATTTTGCTCCTGAGATTATCAGGGCTTGTGTGGAGGGTTACTTCCTATATAGACGTGTGTATATATAGTGTGTGTGATGTGAGCACTTGCTTGTCGCCACTCCCCTTTCACACCACATCACACAACGTGCTCCCCACCTGCATAAATCAAACAAGGAAGTAGATGGAGATCAACGACGTGCACCTACAGTAGTCTGTATCTATGGATATATTGTGGACAAATACTGTAATGATCAGTGGTATATATAATGATCAGAGTGAGCTCAATCAGTACAATAGTCAGTATTTTATTCAGAGTGTGATCACACGTGTTAGTGCACAGTAACACAGGAGTACTCCTATGTGAAAGCCATTAACGATAGGGACTATCACTAAATTCAGAAAGGTTGTACAGGCTATGGGCTTGATTCTTCAGCGGCAGAACCCATTTCACTCTCCATCAATGTTTTCTCATTTTCCTGTAGGAGTGACAACAGGTCTGTGAATACCTGTAGGTCTATCCCAGTGCTAGGTAAAAAAACACCCAAATCATTAGGACTCCCTAATGGTAGGGTCACCTTGGGGCTTTCTTTGAAATGGAAGGTAGAAATGTTAAGCCTTCTAATGGCTTTATACCAATCCACTTCAAATTGGAATTTGTCAAACTCACAGCTCACAGAGAAATTAAGACCCTTCTTTAAGAGAGAGTCACAGCCAACGGGGAGACTAACCCCTGACATATTAATAATCTGAAGGTCATTCTCACCCATGGAAGAAGTTGTTACTTCTTCCTCCAAAATTTTCGACCAGAAGTCCCCTGACGCCATCTCACCCTCTTTTGCGGGGGTCCTGCAGGGTTTCCTCCTTCCCCGCCTGGCCTTGTGTCTAAAGGGACTCCTGCACATGCTTGTTGTATAGCCGGCTTGGTTGGTGTATCCCTTGATTTCTCAGGACTAGAATCCGATCCGGAATCTGTGGTCCAGTACCCACCGGACTTCTTTCTATGTCGCTTGGGTCTAGATCCTGGTTGATTTCTACCTGTTGGGCCTCCCGATTGTCCCCACTCCAAGATTCGTCCCCTTTTGAAATCCTCCTCGTCAGGTCGGAATTTACGGAGTTTTCGTTCCTTAATGTTGTCCTGAAGTGGTCCCAAACGTTTGTCCACCTTCGCAATAATTTCGTTATACACAGTTCCTGATGTCAACTGATTTAATTCCCTCTTACAGTCATCCAATTCCCGTGAGATCTTATTGTATTCCACCTCGCTTTGTTCCAAGACAATTTTCTGCAGTTTGAGTGCATTGTCCAGCTGCTGCGCCCTCCATGTCTTCATAAATTCAGGATCATCCCCATACTCAATCGCTTTGCTATATTTACGGAAACCTCTTGCAGCATGTGTCTACTTTTTACTCCAATAGGGATATGTCTAAATCGCGCCGCGAGACTAAATGGGTGTCACCACGCACTGGAACATCGGCGTGGTCATGATGAGTCATGGGCAGACTTAAAAAAAACATACAAAACACAAAATAAGTAGTGGTGTTATTCACAGAGATTAGGTCTGACCAGATACATTTTAGATAAAATATTCAAGTAGTTACATGCCTCATGATAATTCATCAAGTAGTCAAATGGCAGCAGATACCCCCACACAATGCAATCAGGTTGGTGGCAGACACCCCCACACAATGCAATCAGGTTGACGGCAGATACCGCCACAAAATGCAATCAGGTTGACGGCAGATACCCCCACACAATGCAATCAGGTTGACGGCAGATACCCCCACAAAATGCAATCAGGTTGACTGCAGATACCCCCACAAAATGCAATCAGTTTGGCTGCAGATACCCCCACACAATGCAATCAGGTTGGTGGCAGATACCCCGACACAATGCAATCAGGTTGGCTGCAGATACTCCCACACAATGCAATCAGGTTGGCTGCAGATACCCCCACAAAATGCAATCAGAGTGGCTGCAGATACCCCCACAAAATGCAATCATGTTGGCTGCAGATACTCCCACACAATGCAATCAGGTTGGCAGCAGATACCCCCACAAAATGCAATCAAGTTGGCTGCAGATACCCCCACAAAATGCAAACAGGTTGGCTGCAGATACCCCCACAAAATGCAAACAAAGTGGCTGCAGATACCCCCACACAATGCAATCAGGTTGGCTGCAGATAACCCCACACAATGCAATCAGGTTGGCAGCAGATACCCCCACAAAATGCAATCAAGTTGGCTGCAGACACCCCCACAAAATGCAAACAGGTTGGCTGCAGATACCCCCACACAATGCAATCAGGTTGGCTGCAGATACCTTCACACAATGCAATCAGGTTGGCTGCAGATACCCCCACACGATGCAATCAGGTTGGCTGCAGATACCCCCACACAATGCAATCAGGTTGGTGGCAGATACCCCCACACAATGCAATCAGGTTGGCTGTAGATACCCCCACACAATGCAATCAGGTTGGCTGCAGATACCCCCACACAATGCAATCAGGTTGGCTGCAGATACCCCCACACAATGCAATCAGGTTGGCGACAGATACCGCCCACACAATGCAATCAGGTTGGCTGCAGATACCCCCACACAATACAATCAGGTTGGCTGCAGATACCCCCACACAATGCAATCAGGTTGGCTGCAGATACCCCCACACAATGCAATCAGGTTGGTTGCAGATACCCCCACACAATGCAATCAGGTTGGTGGCAGATACCCCCACACAATACAATCAGGTTGGCGGCAGATACCCCCACACAATGCAATCAGGTTGGCTGCAGATACCCCCACACAATGCAACCAGGTTGGCTGCAGATACCCCCACACAATGCAATCAGGTTGGCGGCAGAGATACCCCCACACAATGCAATCAGGTTGGTGGCAGAGATACCCCCACACAATGCAATCAGGTTGGTGGCAGAGACACCCCCACACAATGCAAGTCCCCCCCCCCAGCTTGGAAGGGGGGGCAGAGGGCACAGATCAGCATGGAAGCCTCCCCCTCCCTCACCTAGGCCCCTCCCCTTTCGCGCACCCCCTCCTCCAGAAGTGCAGCCAGCAGCGAGCGGAGAATAGCTTACCGAGCTTCAGATGATGCTATCTCCACTCCGCTCCGCATGTCGTTGCTGCCCTGCTGGTCTCTGTCTCCTGTAGTGATGCTGTCCAATCACGCTCTCGCAGGAAGTACTGCGAGAGCGTGATTGGACAGCGTCACTACAGCAGACAGTGACCAGCAGGGCAGAGGCATGCGGACTCGGAGCGGAGCTAGCATCATCTGTGTTGCTATTCTCCGCCCCCTTAGTCTGTAATATTGATAGATAGCGCTCCACTTCAATTCAGTTGCATCAATAAGCAGTAGATAGAAAGAAATCCC